>NC_058368.1:171052842-171352842 GCF_018350175.1 Felis catus
ATCACCCAGATTCTGATTCGTTAAACCGTAGGCGGGCAGGGCTGCACTCCTGGAGTTTCTGATGCAGTAGGTCTGCAGGAGGGATGAAAAATTTGCATTTCTAACACATTCCCAGGAGATGCTGATCCGGGGATCACGCCTGGAAGCACTGCTCTGCAGGGCTTCTCCAGTGTTGTGTCTGTAATCATCAAGTGTCTTGTTAAGTGCAGGGCCTAGTTCAGGAGGTCTGGGGTGAATCCTGAGGTTCTGCTTTTATAACAAGCTCCCAGGGTCCCCACTTTGAGCATCATGATTGTGAGGCTCAGCTCAGATTAGCCCTAGTTGTTTTGGGAGGCAGAGGGCCCACTTTCCTTCTCCATGTCGGTGGTTCCCAAACTTGTCTGCACACTGAACTCAGACAACTTGGGAGAACTCTGGTGCTTCCTGGTGCCTGTATCCCATCGCAGAGATTGCGGTTGATCTGATGTATGGCCTGGGCTTTGGGATTTTTAAAGATCCCCAAGTGGCTCTAATATGTAAATAAGCTGAGGAGCCACTGCTCTAAACACTCAAGGTACCTCCCATGCCTCCATGATATTTTCATTATAGGTCCTCTCTGTTTGCTTATTTTTGTCTTTGCTTTTGTCTAATCTGCCCTGCCAGCTCATTAACCCCCCGAAGGGAGGGATGGAGTCTTTGTTTCCCTCACAGTGTTTTACATGCACTAGTGATTAGTGTTTGTTGAATAAACAAACAAATGACAAAAATCAAAATCAAAATGAATATGTCTAAGACATTACCCAGGCCACCGGCCCTCAGTAGAGTAGGATCTCTCAAAAAACCCTTTATCTAAAGTAATTTGTCTGATTTTTCTCAGAATAGGCTTATAGGAACTGCTTCTCTTTACATGTTCAACTTTCTGACCTTTTGCCTTATGAATTCCATCAAGAAACTTCTCCGACACAGGTTTTATTTTACAGTTGATTTTTTTCACTTGCTACCATGGGCAAGGAATCTTGCCCAATGACTTTGTTCACTTGCACAATGCGGGATCCAGGGACATATGCCTGCCAGCTCCTGGGGCTCTAAAAGCGGGTGCAGGGACCACCCCTAACATGTGCACTGAACCTTTCCCACAGGGGAGCTCCTTTCTTCATATGCACGGGACCTGGAGCATTAGGGTGTGGCCTTCCCGCCCTTGCTGAGGGAGCTCCTCCAGGGTCTAGAAAAGACGGGCTCACTTTTCTTTGCTATCGCATTCTTCCCTTCCAGACCTCTCAGCAGCTGCAAATGTAGCTGAGTCAGCCAAGGGTAGGCAGCTGAAACCCACGTCTCAAGGTCCTGTGTCTTGTGATAGAGTGACCACTTCTGTGGGTTTGTGACAACAAGCATGGTTTCTTACAGTCCAGTGGCTCTATAGTCCCATCTGGAAAGGGCAGAGTTTCTTCTTCACACTGCATTTATTCTCAGAGAGCTAGTAAGTCTTATACTCACCCTCTGTGCTCATGGCGACTGCAGTGAGTTCCAGGTCCTCAGGCTGCTTCCTAATGTTCCAAACAGATTTGTTGGAAGTCCCATCACTGTACCTAACCCAAGAACGGTGCTGAGGCCCTGCGGCAATGCATGAGTTAGGAGAGAAGTTAGCTGCTCATAACAGAAAACCAAATTCCCACTTAAACAAGTAGGATTTATCTTGTTTTTCCTCATCTAACAAGACTTTGCTAATGCTGCAACTCAAAATACCATTAGGAGCAAGTCCCCTTTTATTTTCTGCTCTACTCTCCTTAATAAGAAGACATTATGGTTTCCTGGTTCCAGAATGAATGCTACAGCTGTGTGGTTCATGTCCTTAATTCTAGACAGAAAGAATAAGGAAGAGGGAGGCATCATTCCTTTCCATAATTTGCAAGAAACTGAGCTGATGTTACAAGGCTCCCCAGGGCTGCAAGAGAGTCACATAAAGAGTATTTTTATTTGGGCATGGGGCCAATTTACCCCTTTGGCATGGTACCTTGAGCCCACCATATTTTTAGGAGCCTAAAAAAATCTTAGTTTCACTTCCTTTTAGAATCCGAAGTAAAAAAGAATGTAATAAATATGAATAATAATAAATCCAGTCTGGATTGTATTTGTCTCCATACCAATGCAGTTGTAAGAGAGTTTTAGTTTTAGTTTTTCAGTGGAGAAGGGGGCCACAAAGGCAACAGCCCCTAAGGACTGTGACAGTTGTATATGGCTCAGATTGGGATAATCACGTTGTATTCCAGACTGGAATGATGCCGCCCCAGCACTGGAATGTCTTTGTTCCCTCACCTTGAAACCAGGCCTCTTAAGATTATGAGCATTAAAAAACCAATACACATAAATGATAAAAATAATTACGCTGTGTCTACCAGATAGATATCAGCCACTAGAAATATCCTTTAGTGTTGGTGAGTTTTTCTGAATGGCCTATGAGAACATGTTTTCCTTTGAAATAAGATGCTGCTGTGCAACATGAAATTTCTTGACATCATTTTCCGACCCAAGAGTCTTAGTAGCTTCAACCTTTGGTTGCCTGTTGTTTATCATTGGCCGATCTGCAAATTCCTTTTCTTAATGTTTTGCCAGTCAACTGGGTATTGCTTAGACCAGCGACTGCCACAGGGTATATGCTTCCCAATTACCTGTGTACCTGCACAGTCTGCCACCTTGGCCCTTCCCCGAAAGACCATTTAAGAAGGAGTCAGGCTAGTGATTCCTGTATTTTCATTTGTGGTTACAAAAGAATGGGTTTTTCTTCTCCGCAAACATTTGGCTGCCAGCTGCCAGAAGTACCACTTATGAGCCGTTTGGAAGAGCTGCCGGTCCTTAATGGTTTCCAAATGATATTTAAAATGGATCGTGTGGTTGAATGTCATTTCTGTTCTCTTAGCACCTCAAAGTTCCGTGCCCGAAACATTGTCCAGAGAGCACCTACCATGTAACCTGTCCCCAAAGAGGAGGCTTTAGTTAACAATACTAGAACCCTGGAAGCAGAGACAGTATCTTATTCTACTTGGTATCTCCACAGCACAATGTACAGAGTGGCCGCTCTAGTCTCTCACCGAATCCCAGTCCAAATGAATTAAATTACCGACCTAAGAGAAGTTGACCCTAAAACCATTTTACATTTCCAAAACCGATGGAGGATATTAGGTTTTCCTGGGAAAAACAAACTGTCAGTACTTACGATCTTGGCTAAGAGCAATGCCAATAACCAATTAAATATCATTAGCATCATGGTCTCCTAGACAAAAGGGTGTCCCTGGAATCAGCTTAAAACGAAAAAAGTAAAGAGAGTAAAGGTTCAAAAGAAAAAAAGCTTTCTGAGAAGCGAGATTAATGGGCAAAATGCTTCACCGTCTAAACCTAGTTTCTTCATCTACAAAATGGGGTAATATTACTTACTTCAGAGTAGGTTGTGATGAAGATACTCAAGATAATGTTTGTTGGGGTGCCTGGGTGGCTCGGTCGGTTAAGCGTCCGACTTTGGCTCAGGTCATGATCTCATGGTTTGTGAGTTGGAGCCCTGCATCGGGCTCTGTGCTGACCGCTCAGAGCCTGGAGCCTGTTTCAGATTCTGTGTCTCCCTCTCTCTCTCTGACCCTCCCCCGTTCATGCTCTGTCTCTCTCTGTCTCAAAAATAAATAAACGTTAAAAAAAATTTAAAAAAAATGTTTGTAAAGCAATAATGCCATGTCTGTCACATCGTGAGACCCAGATAGGTGGCGCCTCTATTGTTACTGTTGCTGTTGTTCTTACGGTGCAGTGCAGTTACCAGTCTGGGTCCGGAAATTTATCTATGGTTGTCACCTGTGGTAGGGGTATTGTGAGATGATAGTTGGGAAAGAAGAATATTAGAAAAGCACGTACTCTTGAGTGAAGTCTCTCCTTACCCTAAATGTTCTTCTTTCATGCAGAAAGATTTTTTTCTTACTAGTTCACAACTACAACCACCGTGAAGAAAGTGTTTGAGAAAGCAGTAACCAGAGGCATGATTCTTTAGCTCTCTACCAAATCAAGGAATGGAGTCTCTTGCATACCAAAGACGTTTTGTGATCTTTTAAAAGCTAATTTTAAATTAATTAATTTAACGAACCATCTCCTGTGTAACTGCTCCTTTTAGTTACACAACTGTTTACCAGATTTTGAAAAATGAAAAACAAGGACTGTGAGGTTGTCTTTTTTTTTTTTTATTTAAAAATTTTTTTTTCAACGTTTATTTATTTCTGGGACAGAGAGAGACAGAGCATGAACGGGGGAGGGGCAGAGAGAGGGAGACACAGAATCGGAAACAGGCTCCAGGCTCTGAGCCATCAGCCCAGAGCCCGACGCGGGGCTCGAACTCACGGACTGCGAGATCGTGACCTGGCTGAAGTCGGACGCTTAACCGACTGCGCCACCCAGGCGCCCCTGAGGTTGTCTTATTGTGGGTGAGCCCACACTCTGTCAGTGGCAACGGGTGTGTACTCTGGAGGGTGGAGATTTCCCCCTGCCAGCCATCCAGGGCATATTAAAAGTCATTCCTTTATCCTGTCTCCAAGGCGATTCCCTTTTCTTAGGAATGAGATGACGTTGGAGGCCTCGGTGCTGGCTGAAGGAGAACAAGGTCAGTCTTCTTGTGCATAGAGGTACGGTGGTCCCTTCATGGCAGCTCAGGGCCAAGATAACCTATGGAAGAGCCCAGTTGGAAGTCCCTAGGATGGGAGTCTAATAGATATTCTGTCTAGAAGCTAGTTTTGAATCTTTGTGTTTTTTGCATAATTATTGCCTAACAGCTTATACTTTGATAATCCTTTGTTAAACGTTGCTACACAGTCTTAGCTGGTACTTGGAGGAATAGCCAGTATCCATGTGGGAGGATCCAATGTTCCTACTTAGGGAGGAAGCAAGTTAGGAGATGGTAAAAGATGAATGGCTAATAAACAAGGAATGTCATTCAGAGCAAGAAAACTGGCCGAGGGGTACAGGGATCACCAAATTGTTTAATGAAACATGAAAACATTCCTAAGTGAATTCTCAAAAATTTAGTAGGGGCGGTAGGGTGGATAAGAATCTGGTAATACCAGACCTCCACATAACACAGAATGGGATTCTAGACTATCGATGTGTTTGTTTATGGTCATTGTTTTTTTTAAATGAAAGAATTGCCCAAAAAGCTAGAGAGTTTGCCAACATTGGAGTTACATTAGTTTGCTAGGGCTGCCATAACAAAACACTACAGACTGGGTGGCCTAAAGGACAGTTTATTTGCTCCCAATTTTGGATGCTAGAAGTCTGAGATCAAGGTGTGGGCAGGACTCGTTTTTCCTGAGGCCTCTCTCCTTGGCTTGCAGATGTCTGCCTTCTCCCTGTGTTCTCACATGGCCTTTTTTCTGCACACCAACGTATGTGGCGTCTCCTGCTTTTCTTGTAAGTACGTCAGTCCTTTGAATTAGGGCCCAGCCTAATGGCCTCATAATCACTCTCTAAGACCTTGTCTCCAAACGCAGTCCTATTCTGCTGGTGTGCTGGGAGCTAAGGCCTCAATATAGGAATTTGGGAGGGACACAATTCAGGGGTTAACACGTATGTCAAAATGCAATAACATCTAGGTCCTACAGTCTAGAAAAATAAAACAAGGAGATGCAGTTGACATCAGTGTCAGGGTAATAGCCTTCCTTCTCTTTACTCTGATCCCCTCTCTTGTCTGCAAAGCGTGGCATCATTTTTAACTGGTGGTTTTTCTGAGAACCCTAGGCTGTGTCCTAAATGCTAACTTTCTAGAAGGTTTTAACGGACAGCTCTCCATCAGGGATCAGTGAAATGGTGTGGTGGAAAGGACCACAGGGCTAAACTCATGAAATGAACAAGGCCTCCGGTCTCCAGGCCCAGCAGTAAGACCTTGGCTAACAGAAAAACTGTGGTGTGCAAATCTGCTTTCTGCATTTGACTTCCCAGCCACCTCTGGGGTGTCCAGTACTTGATTCAAACACACTCAAGACGAAGCACTCAAATGCTTGCTGAACATTTCTCTCGCAGGTTTCCAGAGCTTCATCCTTCTTGTTAATGGTGACAGAAAATTACACCAGGTATCCATGATGTTTGATTTGCTACTTGCCTCACAGTTTACTTGAAAGTTCCCTCAGAGTTTTCTGAATTTTACTTTCTAGAACAAATATTACTGGCATAGACATCAAGCATGCCCATGCAATTATTCTTAATGGTTGTGGTAAACAAGTTCTGGATTTTCAGGTCAGGAGCAATCTGTGTTTTAGCAATTAGCAACTAATGGCCATGTAGTAATAAGTTTAGTTGGCACAGGCTTGTTTCTCCAATTCCCTGAGTCAACAATGACAATAGCAACAATGAAGTGCAAATATGAGCATGTTCCTGTTGAGTTCCCTCCCTTAGCTCTCACCCTTACCTGGTAATACGACGTGGCATCGCCCCAGGTTCTCCTTTGGTTTCCATGACTGAAGATGACATCTAAGGAGACTTATCTGATTAATCAAATCATAAAGTTAGACAGGAGCCCAAGAAACTGTTCAGTTAAATCTTCCAGGAAAGCTTCAATGCAACCAAACCATCAGAGTTTTCCAGGGCAGAAAGGGGGTGTTTCCTGTATATTTTGCTGTCAGAAAGGTTTCCTGTGTCAGTCACTCCCTTGCCAGTGTCTGAACTTGAATTAACTCTAACTCCCACCATGTCTCCTGACTGATATCCAGTCTCAGGAAAAGGCCTGGTGTTCCAACATTTTGCCAGAAAATACACAAACTGAACTCTGAACGGTGACCCTGCGTTACCCTTGAAATCTTGATTTCCAGCATTAGTCATGGCCATGTTAGAAGGGCATTTAGCCTATGGCTGATCTAAAAGTTCTTGCTTAATCAATGACTCATATGGTCAATCCCTTGAAATCTGGAGATTAATGCTGGTGGTCATAAGTGTGAATTTCCAGGGAAACCCTTTGCAATTATTTTGAAGCCCAGTTGTTTTTCTTTCGTGTTAGAAATTTGGCTGTTGCTTATTTGGGCTATTTGCTTATCACTTTGTTATGTCTTTGTGTTGATGATCAAACCATACTTTGTTATGTTCCTTTCTTTCTGTGGTCTCCCATTTTGCTTTCTTTACGTCTTCAACAAAGACCAATATTTTTAAGGATTCCACCCACCCAAGTGGCAGCTTAGCAATGGTATCAGCCAGTTCTGGTTCTGCAACCCAGCCTGTGCTTTTGGCCAAATGGGAAGTGCAGTTTGTTCCGTGATCTGCTGTTTGCAAAAAAGAAACCACGGCATAGTGACAAGTGGCCAAGGAAGGACTTGGGCTATACAATATTGCATGTTAAAACCCTGGGTTTCTGGGCACAGAAAGTAGAAATGCTTTCAGAGCCATTGGCACAGTTAAACTATATCCCCCGCCACTGCCACACCTAGCCCAGCTCAGACCCTTATTGTGTAGGTGAGGAAACCGAGTCCCAGAGACATGTGGTCATTTGCCGGAGTTCATGTAGGTCACTGTTGGAAAGTTGTGTCTATAACTTGGGTCCCCTGACTTCCAGCTCATTGTTTATGACACTATACTGTGTGGCTGTCAAGGGCTTTTTCACCATCCTTCACCTACAGTGCCACCCTAAACCTCAAAACTGTCCAAGTCAGCTTGCTGCATGCCAAATAAAATAACATGTCTGAGTACATGTTTGAGCTGTGGAGCCAAAAAACCTGAGTATAATCTCCTCTCCACTCAAGAATCGTCCATTTCCTCACCAGCCAGCGCTGGTGACTTTGCACCCTCATTCTACAGAGAACAAAAGAATATAAACACCAAACCATACTACTGGTCTCGTCAAATTCCTTCAGTGTTTCCCTACAGGAGTTCAAACCCCTTGCCTCAGTACCAGAGGCGGCCCTTAGCCTGCCCTAAACCTCCCGACTTCCTTTCTGCTCACTCACTCCTCACCCTGTTTGTCCCTGTCATTGCTGTATTCTTGCCCTCCCCCCACCCCCCACTCTCCTGTTCCCCTTGACCAAAGTGCCCATCCTACGCTATTCTTCACTGAATTCTAGCTGAACCTCAAAGACCCAAATTCTTTTTGCCAGGTTTTGCTCAAGAGGGATCCCTTCCACATCCTCTCTGACATCGTGTAAGCACTCCCTGAACCCAGAGTACATAAGGTCTGGTATTGTCTTTTGTATGCACATCACCCAGGTTTCCCCTTTCTTAAAGGCTCTCATGCTTTTTCATGCCTACTGAACACACCTTGCCTCGCCCTTCTTACCTCTGCACCTTTGCCCACACTGTTCTCTTGCTTGGAATTCTATTTCTCATTTTTGCCTACTAGAATCTTATGTGCATATCAAAGTTGAGCTGAAATACCAACCTCCATGAAACGTTCTCTAATATTTTGTATTCTAAGGCTGCTGTAACAAATTACCACAAACTTAGTGGCTTAAAACAACACAAATTTATAATTCTGGAAGTCAAGAATCTGAAATGGCTTTCACAATCAAAGTATCAGGTCTGTGTGTTTTCCAGAGGCTCTAGAGGAGAATCCATTTCTTTGCCTTTTTCATCTTCTAGAAACTCGTGGCATCCCTTGCCTTGTGGCCCCCTTTTCCATCTTCAAAGCCAGCAGAGTAGCATCTTGAAATACCTCTCTGCTTCTGGAATGACACTGCATTCCCTGTCTGAACTTCCTGCTTCCCTCTTCTGAGTACCTTTGTGATGACATTGGGACCACCTGGATATTCCAAGAAACCCACCACAATGTCCCCGAATTCATCACATCTTCAAGGTCCCTTTTACCATGTAAAGTAATCCTATTTAGGTTAGGATAAACTCTTTGAGAGCAAAGACTGTGTCTTTTCTTTATATTCTGAATCAGAGCCCCAAGCTCAGCCAGTAAAGCTCTACTACTGAGAAGTGCTTCTTTGGCTTGAAAGCCAGGCCATAGAGATATTTGCCTTCTTTGCAGCTGACTGACTCGTGTTCCAGAACAGTTGGGCTGTACATGAGGCCCTGTGAACTCTGGGCCCTGTGAATTCCAGGCTTACAGCTGCACATGGTGTGATGTATTCATGAGGTGTGATGTAGCATCTTAGCACATAGAGTGGCTTAGCATGATGTATCTACACAGAGAAAACCTACTAAAATACACCTGAACTCTCATGTTTTCTGTTGGTAGCTATATAAATTATTGCAGTTTTTCTAGGGAGTGGTTTGGCAACAGATTTGAACATTTTAATTGTGCATATCCTTTTTCCTTATGATTTCATTTCAAGGAACATTCCAACCTTTCTCTCCCACGGTGATGCCCACACATGGGCACAAAGATTATTTACACAATTATGTTCATTGTAGAAGTATCTGTAGCAATGGATAATTGGAAACAATGTAAAAGTCTATCAGTATGGTACTAGTTATTAAATTATGGTATAGTAACAAAAAGGGGGTAGTAAGCAGACATTCAGACAAGAGGGAGGTTCATAAACTAGCATGGAAAATGTTCACAACATGTTGTTAAATTAAAAAAAAAACAAGTTGCATACAGTACATCTATAACTGTTTGGCTTTTGAAAACAAAATCATAATATACATACAATAATATATATATAATAGAAATATCTGGAAGATAAAGACGTTATCTCTTGGGTCTGTGATTTTGGAACGTTTTCACCTTCTCTGAGTATTTGAACATGATTTTACAGTTACGGTTTGCTTCTATTGTTAGAAAAAGGGAAAGAAACCTATTTCTGAAAAAATACAGCAACAGATGCTACGTGAATCCTGCAAATGAGAGAGGTCAGTAATGGGCAGTTGGTTAGAGACCAAGGCATTTTTTTTTTCCCAGAGGAAATGGAAAGCCAAGAAGGAGGTGGTACCCCTTGTTAAATTTCCTGAAATCAACTGCTTTACATTTTCTGTCTCCTCTACAATGTGACAGTAGTCACATAAAAATGTTTCTTAGTGACATTAGGATGTCACAATTCTACTACTCTCTACATCTGACCCTTTTCAGTGTTTCTGCAGCTCGACAATAAGCTTAAGGAGATCTTCCAGAATTCCCAGGATGAGGAGGGAGAATTCAGTATTGTTACTGAATTGCTAACTGTCCTATACCAGTTCGATCATTCACTTGAATCTGAGGTTTTTCTTAGTATGTTTGTTTATTTGTTTATTTGCTTTGTGAATAATGATAGATAATTTTGGTAGGTAATATTTAGAAGTGGGTGAGATTAGTTACCTCCTGACAAAGTCACTGCCAACAGTTCATACAGTCTGAAATGCCAGCTCTCTGTCTTTCGTGTAATCTGACCATACTTTTTGTGGAGAAATCTCTAGATAGGACAATATTTTAGTGGCAGAAATCTGTAGCTCTGAAGGAAGAGCTGGCTCCCAAGACTTACAGGACTGTCACAAGGGCAAAGGCTTAGAGTTTCAAAGCAGCTTAGCAGAACCTAACAAAACACTGAAGAGAAAAAAGCTGGAGACACAGACATGCCTGGGTTCAAATATTGGCTGTCTCCATATACTAATTTTGGTATGTTACATATTCACTTTTTGCTTCCACTTATTTATCTGTAAGGCAAGGTAATAAAAAAAACATGCTATTGGGATTAAAGGAAATAATGCATATAACTGTACACAGTAGCCAATAGACAACATTCATTAAATATAAACAATTGTTGTCATTGTTTTGTGTGGTTCCAGGGGGAGAACTAGAATTTATCGGTGAGAATCAGAAATAGGAAAATAGTGAGTCAACTCAAAAAAAGTTTTCTGGCAATTATAAGTATTATAAAAATAGATTAAGCTATCTTTTGCAGAAATAAATTCCCATCGGGGCGCCTGGGTGGCGCAGTCGGTTAAGCGTCCGACTTCAGCCAGGTCACGATCTCGCGGTCCGTGAGTTCGAGCCCCGCGTCAGGCTCTGGGCTGATGGCCCAGAGCCTGGAGCCTGTTTCCGATTCTGTGTCTCCCTCTCTCTCTGCCCCTCCCCCGTTCATGCTCTGTCTCTCTCTGTCCCAAAAATAAATAAACGTTGAAAAAAATAATTAAAAAAAAAAAAGAAAGAAATTCCCATCAAGGGCAGTATCCAAGAAGAAACTATCTGAGGTCTTATCAGAGATTTATTTATCTAAGGCTTCGGGAGCGTTTCCTGCTCAGGGTAGAAGACTGGATGTAGGGAGTTCTCTTCACTTCTCTGCAATACACAGATCCTATAATATTGGCCCATTTTCTTTCCTCGTAGGTATGGTTTAGATGTGATTATCCATGTGTAGTCACAGGAGGGTTCTCTTGTCTTTTACAGATTGAGAAGGCTTGTCTGTAGCGACCACTTTTTCTTCATTTCTAACTCTGTGCCCTTGTCCTGAAAACCAGTCAGGAGCCCTTCACAGCATCTGTATTCGTTACAAGTAGCATAAATCATTTTCTGCTTTCACATTTCTTCAGGCTCATACACATTTCACCAGTCGGACATTTCCCATTTCTTGATTTACGTCCATAGTCATAAACATCTTCAAACAACCCTAGCCCCATATTTGTTCTAAAAGATAGGTCTCTGTTGAAACAATAGGACCTTGGTTCTGGAATTAAAATTGCACCCTGGGCTATCTCTCTAGCTCTAGCTTTCTGTCATTTGTATTTTTATGCCATTTGATTTTGCATAATTTTTGTGTATTTATCGGCCCCCCGTGCTCTTTTTTTCCACCAGTAAAGGCTACATGCAGCTCTTTATTCTTGAGCCCCTCCACCTCCACCCCCACCCCCATCCCTGTACTATTGCTTTCTGTACAGAAATTGTTTGCTGACTTCACTCAGACTTAAATTCTGCCTTGTCTGGGCCTTACCTCTGACCTCTAGCTGTGCCTGCTCATCCTGTCCATTCCTTGGTTGTATTTCACCTCAGGATTCCCCTAACACCCAAAGCTGTCGCTTTGGGTGTAACTTTAACTGTAACTTTTAAACTTTTAAACTTTTAAACTTCTGTCGCTTTTACTGTAACTTTTAAAAAATTAGAATCAATTTTTAACCAGCTCATAATGTTTCCTGTGCCCATTGCTTCATGCATGAAGAGTCAGAGGCATCCCTTGGTCCTTGATGAATAGACTAATCATAAAATGATATAAATAATTTATAAACATTAAAAATGTTCACCCTCACTGGACACTTGTTGGGACAAGCACTGGGTGTTATATGTAAGTGATGAATCACTAAATTCTCCTGAAATCATTATTATACTATATGTTAACTAACTGGGATTTAAATAATTTAAAAAATGTTCACCCACACTATTGTAAAATAGAAAATAGAGGCAATGAGGTACTACTTCTCACCTATGAAATCAGAGATTGCAAACTAGGTATGCGCTGCAAGCCTGATGGGGGTGTCCTAGGGCAGACAGACTATCCTATTGATCAAGGGTGATTTGGTACAGACTCTTGGGAAAGCACTTTGGCAAAATATAAAAGGAAACACGACAGATACATACAGAGCTTTTGGAGCGTAAAGGTTCGTCACAGCATTATTTAGAGTGTGAAAAATAAGAAACAATATTAATGTCCAATGTAGGTAATAGGTAAGGTTTGTCACAACTGAGTGTTTTGCAGACATTCAATTCTGAAATCATGGTAGATTCACGTGCAGTTGTCAGAAATAAAACAGAGAGTTCCCATTTACACTTACTTTACCCAGTTTTTCCAGTGATATCTTGTAAAACTCTAGCACAATATCACAGTCAGGATATTGGCATTGATACAGCCAAGATGCAGAATATCTCTGTCACTGCAAGGATCATTCATGTGGAGTTTTCATACCCTCCCTCCTGCCCACACCCCCTCTTCAGCCCCTAGCAACCACTAATCTGTCCTGTTTGTATATGTTTGGCATTTTTGCACTGAGCAGAGTTCTCTGGAGGTTCATCTGGGTTGTTGCATGCATCAATAATGCATGTCTTTTTATTGCTGAGTAGTATTCCATGATAGGGATATACACAGTCTGGTTATAGCTAAGCCATCGAAAGACATCTGGGGTGTTTGTAGTTTGGGGCTGTTATAAGTCAAGCTGCTGTAAACATTCACACGTAGGCTTTCACATGAACATAACTTTTTGTTTCTCTGGGGTAAATACCCAGGAATGCAATTGCTAGGTCCTATGTCAGTTGCGTGTTTAGTTTTTTAAGAAACTGCCAAACTGTTTTTCGGAGGAGTGTACATTTTTGCGTTCCTGCCAATGAAGCATGAGTGAGCCAGTTCTTCCTCATCTTCGTTAGCCGCCGTGTGACTATTTTTTAGTTTATATTCTGATAGTGTCTAGTGAAGTCTCACTGTGGTTTTCATGTGCATTTCCCTAATGGCTAATGATGTCGAGTACCTTTGTGTCTTATTTGCTGTCTGTATATTTTCCACATTGAAATGTCTCTTTGTGCCTTGTGCCATTTTCTAATTGGATTGTTTTTTTACCATTAAATTTTTTAAAACTTGAGATATAATTAATGAATGAAACTCATCTCTTTAAGGTGTGTAATTCAAAAGATTGTGTAACCATCACATTTTATGTTAATCACCCTAAAAAGAAAGCCCACATCTGTTAGCAATCAATCTCCATTCTCTCCTTCCTTGGTTCCTGACAACTTCTAATCTACTTTCTATTTCTATAGATTTGTCCACTCCGGACATTTAATAACAAACGGAATCATACAATATGTGGCCTTTTGTGACTGGCTTCTTTTACTTGACATATTGTTTTATTTTTTTAGCATTTTTTAAATGTTTGTTTACTTTTGAGAGAGAGAGAGAGAGAGAGAGAGAGAGAAACAGAGTGTGAGTGGGGGAGGGGCACAGAGAGAGGGAGACACAGAATCCAAAGCAGGCCCCAGGGTCTGAGCTGTCAGCACGGGACCGACATGAGGCTTGAACTTGTGAACCAGGAAGTCATGACCTGAGCCGAAGTTGGATGCTTACCCGACTGAGCCACCCAGGCACCCCTACTGGACATAATGTTTTCAAGGTTCAACCTTTTTGTAGCATGTATCAGTGCTTCATTCCTTTTTATGGCTGCATAATATTACACTGTGTGGATAAACCACATTTTTTTAGCTATTTATCAGTTGAGGGACATTTAAGTTGCTTCCACTTTGGGGCTAATATGAATAGTGCTGCTATGTATGTTTGTATCCAAGTTTTTATGCGCACCTATTTTCAATTCTTTGGGCATATTTCTAGGAGTGGAATTGCTGAGTCATATGCTAAATCCACGTTTTAACTTTTTAAAGAAACTGCCAAACTGTTTTCCAAAGCTGCTGCCCCACTTGACGTTCCCCCAATGGTGTATGAGTGTGTAGGAAATGTAACGATTTCAGGAAAAGGCTCTGCCATCTTAGATAAAACATTTCTTTCTGGGCAGTGAATTATCCCTCAGCTGAACTACTGATCTTGACCGCGCAGTGCTGCAGAGGGTCCATATGTTTAGTGATATAAATTATAGCCCCTCAGGCGTCCTACGCACACAATGAGCAAGGACTCTTTCATACCCTTTCCCAGAGTCTGCCACTGCAATTTTCACATGTCCCTCTGAGCTAATCATCCTCCTTCAGGAGAACTCCCATCAAATACTCCCTCATTATCACATCTGACAAAGCAGATCCTAGCTGTTAATGACAAATTAAAGAGTTCTAGTCACCCCTCTCTCCTAGAAAGCAGTGCCCCTCAGTTCTGTAGGGAACATCTGCTTTTCAGAAACTAGTGTTGGCATTTTAAGGCGTGAGCCAGTAGGGAGATCACCCCTGCAGGGGCCTGAGGAGGCTCTCTTGCTTGCTACCTTCTCCCAGAAAGCCAGCCCCTTAGGCACAAACAGCTCAAGCAAAGAGCAGGAGGTGGTCTAGGGCCTCTGAAAAAGAAGGGGCTGACTCCCTCCATCTCAGGGGCGATGGGAACAGCACTGTGGTGAGGAGCATAGTGGAAACTCTGTGCAGGACTGGGTGGCTCCCTACAGCTGTTAGGCAGGAACCAGGACTCCCACTTTCTCAGCTTAGCTGTGTCATAGGGGAAGTCTCTGCCACGGACCCTATCATTTCTGAAAAGAAGCTGGGTCAGCTATGAACAAGCGTTCTTGGCCCGAGGGCATTAGGGGTGGTGAGAGATCCAGAAAATGGATCACAGGGATGCTGGCTGAAGGAACTGAGGCAGTTTGGCCTGGAGGAGAAACAGGGAAGGGGAGCAGGACGTGAGAGGCTGCTGTGCTGAAGGAGGAGCCCACTTAGTCTGTGCAGCTCTGAGAGCCCAGCTAGGACCAAAGGGTGGGTGGAAAGTAATGGAAGGCGTTGGGCTCAGAAAGGTTCCAACTAATAATTAAAGCTGCCCAACTCGAAGGAATCAGCAAATTAATGCATTCTTAAAATTCTCTATTCCATGAGGCTTTCACGTAGCCACATGGGTCTCTCGGTGACATAGCTAAGCTGTGCATTAATGGGACTGTGCATTGTGTGAGGGAAGAGATTAATTTCGTACTGCTTCCAGTAGCTATGCTCAGGGGTGAGCCTAATGGACACACACAATAAAATAAACGGTGACCCCCTTTTTCTGCCCTGATTCCAGAGCTGCTTGCTGCTCTTTGGGCTTTCCCCCAGGAGTGCTGGGGTCTCTGGGACTAAAAGGCTGGGAGTCTGCTCTACAAGCCCACTTCTCTTACCATCCCACCCCCTCCTCCTGTGACTGTTAACCCAGCTCTTTTGGATATCCTGGATAGAGATAGAATGACATGTTTGGAAGAATCTGGGGGAATAGGATTTTACCACTAAAGAGATTTGACCTTGTGAGGGAATTAAATAAAGGCTCTAAGAAGAATTGCCAGTCTCTACAGACTCATGGAATTTGCAGCTCAGGAAGGTTGATGTCTAGGCTCTCCCCCATGTGGTTGGTTAGTGCCTCAGTAGACCATCCATCGATAGGCAATCTGAATCTTTTGCTTCCCCGTCAAAAATTTTTGGTGCTATGTCTTATCAGGGTTTTACCCTCTGCAGTGCCTTAAGTTCATGGCCAGCTACTTTAAAGGCTTCCATCAGAACAGTGGGGGAATTCAGGCATTGTGGCGGGGTGGGAAGAATTTCTGGCCAAGAGTGAGTTCCTCAAAATAACAGTGAATAGGTAGTTTTCTAGCTCAGAGGTTTTCAAACTTTTTGGTTCTTATACTAAGAGAATCTTAGTAAAGTCTGTATCATCATGCAATTTTAAGTTAATAAAGTTTTTCTTCATAAGTTTAAATATTTTCAAAGGGTATAATTGGGAGCATATTATAAATGTTAACATTTTAAAATAAAAGTTGTATTTTTTTTGGTAAGTGTATATAATCAAATCTAAACAAGGCAATTGATAATCTATCATTCTATTTTTAAAAAGAAACTTACTTAACTTGCAGAAATTTGACTTCTTTTCTCCTTGAACTCAAATTTTCATTCCATTTGTCCTCCAAAATTTTACTTTAATATAATTTTTGTTTAAAAGGTTTTATTAATTACACATTTACCTTTAATAAAAATGTATCTAAATTAAAATTTTTAACTTTTATGTTCTGTGACCATAAAACTCTAAGCATTAAAAAAAAAAATCTGTGTGACTGGGGTACCTGGGTGGCTCAGTTGGTTAAGTGTCTGACTTTGGCTCCGGTCATGATCTTATGGTTCGTGAGTTCAAGCCCCACATAGGGCTCTGTGCTGACAGTTCAGAGCCTGGATCCAGCTTCAAATTCTGTGTGTCCCTCTCTCTCTGCCCCTCCCCTGATCATGCTCTGTCTCTCTCTTTCAAAAATAGACATTAAAAAAAAAATCTGTGTGATTGAATTATCACGATTAGCAATACACTACTGATTAAAACAACATGAATACATTATACTAATTAATAAATACAAAAAAAGCAAATGCATCGCTTGATCTATTGCAAATGCATCACTTGATGAGATGAACTTTCTTCAGTTAGTTCATGTATCTGTAGAGGAATAGTATTTCTTGCTAGAAGGAGATTGGTCAACTTCAATTCTATTTCTATTTTTTGGTGTTTATAGATGTAAACTGCAGGAATTTAAAGTATTTTATTATAGCAATGCAATTCAATAATTTTAATTTCTGTGTCAGATGCCAAAATTCATCTACTGCAAAACATATTTTTAATCTTCCGTCACCTGACAACTTGATTAGGTTCTTCTTCGTTTTTCTTACAAGCGGTGAATTGGAAAGCACGTGACTTGCAAAGAGCTTTGTTCTTGTCATTAGCATAATTCACTTTCTTAATTTATGGGAAGAGCACCAAAAGAGCTCTGCTAAGACTTATCACTGTTTTTATGCCGTTAACACTTTCACTTAGACTCACCTTTTAAAATTCTGTGTCTTCAGAAAAGATAGGAAAAACAGGTACATTATTCATTTCATTACACTTTTGCCAAAATAATGCCTTTTGATAAAATGCTTCGACCTATTTTTTGCTTTAAGCATGTTACTATTACTCGAGGGCTGCAAATTCAGCTCCTTCACAGAAAATGTCTGTCACAAACCTTATTGGCAGAACGAGGCTTTGTTGCCAAACCAAGTAGCCAACTCAGATATGCTTTCTGTCAGAAAAAACTTTGACTTGGCTTTTCAATTCACATGGCCATTTTGAAGATTATTATACAAATCAGTGAAGATTAAAAGCATATCTTGTGAAACTGATCACTGAAGACAAATATTAAAATTATAAAGATCTAATATAATTATTCCATGTTCAAGTTATTAAAATAAGACAATCAAAAGACTCTTTTTCATAGAAAGAACAGTGATAAAAGGCACGGTAGATCTCTGGTAAAACCGTATATTAGATACTGCTGACTGGCTTTGGAGAAGAACTAGTATAAAAATCAGAACTACCACAATGATGTAGAAAGGTCCTAGGCTACTAATCAGTCTGGCAGCACATAATTTTTTTGTTATGAAAAAAATATTAAACATTTAATAAGATAGAATCTGATGAGAATGGACTATAACTGAAATGAATACTTTATGTTATGGTTTGACGCAACAGGTTTTGACAACTGTATTAACTAACACGCATCAAACCTGAAGACGCACAGGAAAGTTTATCCTTGGTTTTATCCACTTTATCTTGTAAAAACCAATGGTATTCCCTAAAGCCTCTCTAGTTACATTGAAAATAGTCAGCATTGCAAAGCTATGTTGCTTTAGCTGCCCTAAGTTGCTTTTCTTCCCAGTTAAGATATATCCTAGGGATGAGTAAGGAGAACTGTGGAAAATAATTGTTTACGAGTACGTGAAGAGGCCATTTTTGGTATTCCATGTCTCTGACTGATTTTCTCCATGCTTCATTCTCTCAGGGCTCTCCCTCAAAAGCAAGGGGTTCTTTGACAAGAGAGTAAGGATGTGGAAGAGGAAATGGGATGATATAAAAATTGTTACTATTTCTATCACTCCACTTTACCATATGTATCTGAATTCTAAAAAACCATATAAGCATCCAAACACCTTATTTCTGTTTTTCTAATGTATCACTTTTAACATGTGTTTAAGAAGGGGAAGCCAAAAGTTCTATGGATTTGTGATTAAAGGAACATTTAAAGGACCACAAAGATTCCATTAAAGGAAATGTTCTCTTTGCCACATCTGGAGATTTGTGGTCATATTAAGGGCAATGTGTTATATTAAGATTTGGAATAGGTGAAACTTATATCTTCATTTTTAGAATGTGGGGAAAGGGCTAATATGAATACAGACTGATTCTCAGTAGATCAATTTTAGTAAAAAGCATGATAGGTTTAGGGGATTTGGAAATTAATTCCCTTAGAACTATCCATGAGCATATACTCCTTGGAAACACTTCACATGCCCTGAAGCACACATACCCTAGTTTAAAAATCACGAACTTATCAGACCTCTGTGTCGTCTAACCTGACCCAGTCCAAGATTTTTTTTTTTTTTTTTTTTTTTTACCATGGTCTTCTCAGTCACTGAGGCAGGGTCATCAGAAGTTTAAAAGAGGACCTGGGAGTGCAGATGGGATGGCAGCCCCTGTTCTGGGAACAGTAAAGGGAAGCCTGTTCCCAGTCTGGTGTTCATATAGAACTGCATGCTCCTCAGCTACCAAACTAAAAGGTCTCGGAAGGTTCCCTGGCCCTTTGTTGGTGAATAAGCACATCACCGTTCCCTGAAACCAGGGATTTGTGTTGCAAACCCACAAGCCAACGGTGGCAGGCACGTAGTATAAGAAAAGAAGAGGTTATGAGCACTGGATCTTGGAGGGGTAGTGGCCAAGAGGGCCAGAGGTGGCCTTCCAACCCCTCTGTTGCCAGATCTTCCAGTTTTCAAGGGAAGACAAAAAGCTGCATTTTCACATAAAATCTTCCAATTTGTAAATGCTGGCAATTTAACGTTTTTATAAAACACCCAGCAGGCAAAACAAGTCTACAGGTCCTATCTGATCCATGGCTGTTGGTTAGCTATCTCTGCCCAAAGGTGACATGGTTGTTTGCCTCCAAAGAGAGAACAGAGTGGTTCCTAATCAGAGTTTGTGTTTCCCACATGGACTCCAGCTAGCGCACTAGTTTTTTTACCTCTGCCTCAGCAGTTATTAACCCTTAGCTTAGCAAGTCATAGCTGGGTCCCGAAGGTTTCAAGTGAAGCGAATCTTTCAAGCTTCCTGGAGGCTGAGGGAGTTGTCATCAGCAAACTGAAGTCCACTGAGTTGAATAGAGCTTTAGACGTCATTTATTCTAGCTTTCCTGTTTTTACAGTTTCCAATACATTCTCCAAATCTTCCCTTCGGGGGTGACAATACTAGTCTTAATAAATGGAGGCTATGCAACCCCAATATTACAGTTCTTGGATGCTATCCTTAGACACCTTCAATCTGGAAAGTTGAAACTTCTCTCTGGAACTCTGAAGACTGTAAAAACCTCTTCAGTGAAAGTAGCTATGATTCTATTTCAACCTTCTCACTTGCAGCCCCTGGCTTACAATTACCCTGAGTGCTTTAACTTCAGATGGTATGCTGCTTTTAAAATGTGGCCATAAACTCTTTAATATTTTTCTCCTTAGGAGGTAGAGCATAATTTCCTCCCTGTGATTGTGGGCTATATTTAGTGACTTGCTTCTAATGAATAGAATATGATAGATGATAGTGACTTCTGAGAATAGGTCACAGGCATTGTGGCTCGCTCCCAGCTCTCGAATTACTTGCTCTAGGGGAAGCCAGAGGTCATGAGGACACTTAAGTAGCCTTGTGTGGAGGCCCGTGAGTGGAGGAACAGAGTTCTCCTGCCAACAGAGGATTCTCCAGCCCTAGTCAAGCCTTCAGACGACTGCAGCTTGGTAACATCTTGACGGCAAGCTCATGAGATCCTGAGCCGGAAGCACTGGCTAAATTGTTCCTGACTAGACTAGAATCTGTGAGGTGAGAAAAGTTTGTTGTTCCAGGATGCAGGGTGTGGATGTCATGTGTTACGTGGCAATAGATAACTAATAGAGATGGGCATAAAGCAGCCTGGGCCGTACCCCCTCCATGGCCGGCCTCATCACTTCTGTTTCCCCTTTAGCAAGGGCAGGGAGACAAGATGGATCCCCTCCCAGCTGTGATAACATACAGGTGATGGGAAGCTGTTGGGCAAGGAAAATGGCAGTTGTTTATAAGGTGGAAGGTAATTAAGTTTAAGGAGGACTTCTCTTATGTTCAGAAATAGGAACCTCTGGATGGAATTACCAAAAAAGGTAGTGGTAGCTCCGTTTTAAGACTTTTCTTTCAGATTGGACAAATCCTGAGTACATGGAAGGCAGCTGGGATTTAGTTCTGCCCTAAGGCTCCTTTATCTTAATAAAAGTTGAGGGTAAATAGGACACTTCACCAAAATCTGAGATGTGCATTAATTTCAAAAGTAACTCCCCTGTGTAAAAGTCCTTCCTGACACACACATGTCAAGACTCGAGATTTCTCAGAGAGCATCGGATTGCCTCTCCAGAAACTGATCGCCCAGTTTGGGGCAAGGTCACCTTCTGCCCCTCTCCCTTCTCTCTGGCCTTTATCTCAGAGGCCTGTTCCTTAGCCTCTGTTCAGGTGAAACTCAAGTGTCTGAACCCAGCCAGCCACTTTTGCACCTTGTGGTAAGGCAATGAAGTTTCATTGTCATTGGAAGGAGAAGAGAGCAGCTGTGTTTCTCATACAGGGAGAGGATGAACCCCCTGAATTTCTGGGTTTCAGGGTCACAGGAGACCTCCAGGAGTTGTGATGCCATTTTACCATGTGCTAGATTCCAGGTAGCTGGACCCCTATGAATTAGTGACTTAAAATCGTGTCTCAAATTTGTATCTTCTTCCAAGCATAAGCCTTTTATCTGTGTATTAAGTGCAAATATGCCATGAAGACGTGAGGGCTGGTATCTTTGGGATAAAGAATGCCATAAGGTAGGTCTTAATGGCAAGGAGTAAGAAAGAGTAAGTTTTGAGGTGTGTGGGAGTACCCTGAAAGGGGAAAGAAAAAGTGTAGAAATAAAAAGGGTCTTGGTTTAATTCTTCTTTCTATCCAGAGGCAGCTCTCCAAAACCATCCCGACAAGCCACTGCCTCACCCCTCATCTCGTAAAACCTTCAGAAGGGAACGCACATGAAAGGCAGAGCAGATTCTATCTCTTTCCAGATTTGCCCTTCGGTCTACTTTTGGGGCTCTGAGAACACATGAATTAACATGAACCAGGGAAAGCATTCAAAAGTAGGCCTCTCCAATGATGAGCCAAGCCAGTTACCTTACAGCTTGCATATTTATTGAACAAAGACTACTAAAATAGCTAAAATACACTGGGTACTTGTGAGTGCATCAGTAAAGATCACATTGTTACAAAAGCCTGCATTTTCAGCAGCGCACAACTGCAACTCTACATAAATGCCACAGATGCAGAATACTGTTTTCTTGCTCTATTTACACAGCTGATATACCTATTCTAACAAAGGAGGGAGGAGGAAAATGCACAAGAAACTCAGGCCAGTGGGGGAGCAAGAAGAGAAAGAAGAAGTTACATGCATCATCTGTGTTAACAGTCAGAAGCATGACAGGGCGGGACAGAGCCTGCCTTGTCAAAGGAAGAGCTACAAGACAGTTATATAAAAATTAAGGTGGGCTTTCAGACTGGCTAACACAACAACAATCCATGAGAAGATGGTATTGTCTGATTTTATTTTTGTTTATCCTTTCATTGGGAGCAAGGACAAAAATGTAAAATCTACACCTTGCTTCTCAAAACTGCCGGAAAAGAGTGCTCTGCCTTTTAAAAAAAAAATTTTTTTATAGATAGGTTTTCCAACTTGACTTTTGGGAATGGTGTAATTTGCATATACCTACTCAGATGCCAGTGTTTTGGATTTTTTTCTGGAGGGCATGTATTTTAAAAGTTTGCCCTTCCCCCCCCCCATCCCCCCCCATATCCTTTCAAACAAAAAGAACCAAAAGAGACACCTAAAAATGCCTGTCAAATTATTGCTTGTCTTTCTCTAAGCTAGGCAGGCGAGGCTACCGGAAAGAAGAGATTTGGTAAGTAAGTTACAGTTTTGTGATTGCTCCCGCTCCACTGACTGCATGTCCATGAGCGCCAGCCAATGAGACGTGAGTCTCTTACTCTCTCTGGTAGCATTCGCCAACCTACCACGCTGAAGAAGAAAGCCACACTGAAGACACGAGGAAAACAAGTCAATCCGGTCTAGAGAACAACATTCAGGGAAACAGAGTACCAACACCTTCTTAGAACATGGAAATAAAATATAACTCCGTCAGAGCTACCTCGCCAAGGAGCATGTTGAAAGTCCAAAATAGCACCATTCATCAGTGTCTCAGGTCCTGTGGCAGCATCTCGGTCACTTACCACAAGGAAACAATGAGTTTCAAACTACTTCTATACATCAAAAGGGTACATGGATAAAATATAGAGATATACAGACAATTGATGAACATAAACTACTAGGCTTGTTACATCTAAATGAAAAAAAAAATGGGGACTCTCAGCCTCTGCAAGAAGCAGTAGGGAGCTGTGTGAGTAAAGGCAGGAGTGGACCGGTTGTGTGACAGCAGAGGGAGTCTGAGTTGTGGAAGACATCGTCATCGAGAACCAGGCCTGAAGGCCCACCTGTAAGGGTTGTAAACGTGGATTCACAGTGTGAAATTCTGAGCGTTTTCACTTGAGTCAGAATGATTAAAAACTGGTTTGATGATACCTATTTGTCCACTGTAAATTCTCTAAAGCAAGGCTCAGAGTCCCATAGTTTCTTCTTATACTTGATGATTTACACAGAAAAAAATCCCATATATGATACCATGACCTCATCAATACCCATACACCATATGTAATACAAATGGAGGTGTTAACGATTAAAAAGAGTGGAGGTAACTGATGCCTGGGGAGTGGAGTTCACTGCTGCCAAGTGGAGTCAGGGAGGCAGCCTCAATCTTGTCATCCTTCTTGCGGTTCACCTCCTTGGGGACAGGAAGGCTTCCCTGAAAAGCAGGTGGACCCACACACAAACAGATGGACACACACACACACAAAAGGCACTTAGTCATGCTTGTGAAACCATTTGAAATTTTTTGCCTCTCCCTCCCGCCTTTTATCCTTGAACTCCCGATGTTTTGCAGAGTTTACATATTAAACACAGTTCACCTGAATGTAAATATTAGGTCTGTGGGGGCATGAAGTAATTAAACACTAGCTGCCTTGGCTTCAGTAGAATCAAGTGCTTCTCTGATGGCTGTGCCCAGCCATGTGGGAGGCAGCATTCCCCAGAGTCAGGTTTCCGAGGACAGTTTCTAGTATCAGACAGGGCCCAACATGAGGTTGGGTAAGAGGTGCTCATGAGCATTAATACATTTTGCTTAAAGCATTCAATGGCTGTGGAGGTGGGTAATTGCCTGTTTGACAACATATAATAAAAAAATGTTTAAAAGAATATCACAGCTTGTACAGATGTAATTTATGTATGGTTCATTCTCTGAACACCTGGCCCAGTCCATGTGGGTCTGATAATCAGAATCACAAGCGGTACCAAAGGTGGGAGTGGGAAAGAGGGAGACAGTGTGAAACCCAGGCCAGGAGAGAGTGAGATCAGCGAGTTTGGCCTGGGGCTATTCTAAGTCTGTCCTCACAAGCCTGATAAGTGAGGTGTTTGTGCTTCTGTCTAGAATAATCCAACTGCAATGTGACTGATGCTCCATCAAGCACCCGCGAGGAGAAGCTCTCCATCATAACCAAACAGCAAGAGGGCAGGTCAAGGAAGCCCGTTTGCCCAAGGTGTAATTGAAAAATACAGGGCTAACCCTGTATGCCCCAATCAGATACGAAAATAGTGATTTGACAACAGTCTGTCAGCCAAACCATTAATTGCTGTAGTTGTCTCAGGTACATTATCCAATATGGTTTTAAGAGATTTTTTTTTCCCTTTTTGCTCAGGTGACATATTCCAATAGGACATTTATAACAAGCTATTTTGACTGGATATGAGTAAAGTAATAATCTTGCTCTGAGGTCTGTAAATTATGGCATTTGAATTTCTTTTTAAGAAGAATTCAGAAGTCAGGGACTTTAAAACAACTTGAAATTGAATAAATGTTTTCAGCAGCCCCAGGATGAACTAAATGTAATAGATAACTTAGCTTTAATAAGTCTTATTTACTGTATAGATTTTTCATGTTAAACATCTGGTATGCCTAAATTTGGGTTTAAAAATTTCAGACTCTGCGAGCATACTACATTTCCGGATGTAGAGAAAATCCACTCAGTATGTACTTCAGTGTTCCAGTCTTAGACTGTGATTTAGAAGTTGTTTTGGCACAACTAAATAGCAATAGGACAAAATCAGAAAATTGAATTAAAATATAATTACCACTCACACACAATTAAGGATCTAGGTAAGTTTCCAAAATCATTATATTGGGCAGTCTTTTACAGTTGTGAAAATAAATTTAATCATGATGTTTTGGCATACAACCCCAAGATTTTTTTTAAAAACCCACTATAATCCTGGTGCTTTTAAAATGTGTGTTCTTGCTCCTCTATCAGCCATCAGCACGTTTCAAGATATGGAAGACTTAGGTTTTGGATAAATGAAGAATTCAATGGCTGCTAATTATCACAGGCCAGGAAGGGAAATCAAAAGTTCTTAAGTGTTATTTCACTCAACTGCACTCTATACGTGACTGGCCTTAAAGTTGCTTACTTTAGTTCATACTTCGTTCGTTAATATAGAGTGAATATATAGAACATTTGTCTCTACGTAAGTGTCTGTCTTACTGATCTTTTACCTCTGTGGAAAATACACAGCAAAACCAAATGAAGAGTTGGGTGGGATTCTGGGTAATTTGGGGAGAGGTCTTTCCAGACCAAAAAATACGAAGGAGATTATTTCAGATTTGAAAGTACCATTTTTACTGTTTTTTTCTCTTCTGAGCCCCCCCCAAACATTTATGTCCTCTTTAATTTTTCATGTTCTGAGTGCCTACTGTGGCTTGAGTACTCAGATTTTAAGGCTACCAAGATTAAAACAGAGGCAGAAACAGTCCCTGTCCATCCTGCCCTTCGGCAACTTGCTGTATAGGAGATACCCAAGTGACTGGACATTGCAAGGAAGTGGCGGTAAGCCATGCAGGCAGGTGTGCTAGCAAAGCACCCTGAGGGACCACAACCCAACAAGCCTAGGGGGAGAGAAGCTCCTGGGGAGAAAAAGTTCTGCACATCCTCCCTTTGGAGGCTGGAATTTACTAGATTTTAGCCCTTAATCCCTGTCCCTCATTTTTTGAAAAAAAAGAATAAAGTCTGCACCCACTGAAGCAACTGTAGGCTTCTGCAGCAAGGGAAGACTACAATGTAGTCTTATTTCTCCAGAAGTTAGGCCTTGTAAGAATTCAGGCAAAACTAATCCTATCTTCCTCCATTATCCAGCACATAATGGCTCCCAAGGACTGAGGATCTTCAGCAATCTAGAAGGCTGGAGAAGCAGGAACAGATGCGTCCAGTGACTTCCACAGACCGGTGCTCCTGGATGCTCCTGTGGCTCATCTACCTCAAGCCGGGTGGTCCCTCTCTGCTGAGGACTGTTAGTGTATGAATCCCCCAATTACTAAGTCATGTGGCTCGGATCGAGTAAGTCAAAATTATTTTTCTCTATTATGCAAAGATATGCTTTTCTACAAAGAAAGGCTTGGGAAGGACAAATATGCTTAAAGTACTCTTCACATATGAAGAGAGGAAAGAGAGTAACAGAAGACCTGAATCTCAGGATTCATTGTGCCAACCTCCTGGAGGATGCCTCAATGGAGGCAAGGCCGATGACCTGGATGGGCCTTCTAAGAAAAAGGGAGGCATTGTTGACCTCGTTGAAGAACCTGCCTAGTCTTGTCACTCTGGTTGATGTCACCAGTATCAAGGACTTCTGGATGGCTGAATGGGACAGAAATAGTGAAAACACTATACTCTCTTTACCCCTTCCATTATCATGTCTTACCCTCAGCTGCTCGGACGAATTATGCCCTGAGCTTCTCAGTAAAGGATGTCGAGAGTTACACTACTGCTGTTGGTAAGGTGACGGTGTGGCAGTGTGGTAGGGTTGCGTTGAGGCGGTATGGTGCAGGGGCTGTGCTAGGGGGGTGGTTGAGTGGTAGGTGGTGGTGGGGAGGTAGTCTGGTGAGGTGGGGTGTGTGTGTGTCATAAGTAAAGCTCCAGTACACTAGCTCACCTCCATCCCAGCTCTATAAGACAGCACAAGTGTAGCTAGAGCACGGCCAGAATCATTTTGTTCACCCACTTTCCTAATAGTGGTTTCACTCTGCACCGTCAGAAGTTCTCTGAAAGACTAAAAGTGATTTAGAACTGTTTTCTCTTAATGCAAACTGCCAGTTGACACAATCTCTTCAAGTTCTGCCTCTCAGTAAAAGGGAACTGCTGAAACCATTTAGTGTAAGTAAGAATTTCTCAAACATTAAAAAGTCAATAAGATCTGGGAAGGCCTCACCATTTGTCAATTACACTTATGAAACTTTTAAATGGAAATTTTATTTTCAGTGCACTTTTTCTTTCTTAATTGCAAAATCAACAGGTCAGTGGTAAAAAGTACAGTCCTCCTCCTTAAGGTCAAATTGTTATTTACCTTAACAGGAAAGTCCAAAGGTATCTACCCTAAAAACTGTTGCTGTTGGAAATGGTGCTAAAATCCAAAATGTAAATTTGACAGATTTTCTTAAGGCAGAAAACTGTCATACCTAAGATGTCAGAACAATGAAAGCATGTTTGTAGAAAATATTTTTAGGCCTAACAATTAGAAGAAAGAAAAATAATAGTTTTTTACGTTCCTTCTGTTTTGTTTCTTGGGGAATTTCATCAGACATTTGGGCACTATTACCAGACAAAAGTGTCATCATCTTCTACCTTTAAGATATTTTTCAGTTTAATCACCATACAGGAGTTTATCTACCCAAGTATGGAACAAATTGAAAACCTGTAAAATGTACATTGGATAAATTGATTCCACGATTCTTATATGATATATATAAGAACCATATATATATATATATATATATATATATATATATACACACACACACACATAATACATATACATACATATTCGTATATTTTATTTCCAAAGTTATAACAGTATCATGTCAATGGATTATTATTGTAGACTAGATGGATATTAAAAAAGACACTGATTTTTTTTAATTGCCTTGAAATTGAAAAAAAAAATTAACAAAATGGTAGGTAGGGATCTTACCTTAGGAAGCCTTCCCTCCATTTCCTTATTTGGAAATGGTTCTTGACTGACCCAGACAGAGAGCTCTGGGTAATAAACCTACAGAGACATAAAAGCACACACATTCAAATTAAAAACAGCATCTACTCTGAAACCACACGGGATCAACTTCATGAGCTCAATCCCCCTCAGTGTCACTTATTTCCTGATGGCAACTTGGAGCACTGGGGAAGCCCATCACCTCTTTCAGACTGTTGTGTGCTTCCAAATGTATACTGCACTCAGGAGAGTTCTGGCTCAGTGTCTCTCAGGACTAAGTCCCAACAGAACAAAGATGTCAATCAGTGTTACCTTTAGCATGCTAAATGGCAGCCTTATGACATGACTGGCTGAGCAAACTAAGGTACTGGGGAGGCCTAACTTTCAAAGCAACCTATGATAAGTATGCTTGCAAAACTCCGTGAGATAAATGTGCCACACACCCATAAAACACTGTTAGGGGTTATTCTGATAATTGATTATAAAGTTCAACATTATGCACAAAGCATGAGGGCAGGAACAAGTGGCCTGCATTCTCCCCAGGTCCATGTGGCCCCTGGCAACACTGTCCCGTGCCTGAAAGTAGCAAAGTGTCCAAGAGAGAGGCAGGGAGATGGGCAGCATCGCCATGAATGACTCAGAGTATAGCAGCTGATGAATCTGGGGGTGGGGGCAGAGCTGGGACAAGGTGGAGAGCGTGAGTCAAACTGAGTAATTCTTCTCTAAATATACAGAGGGTATTATCATAAGAAGGTTGCTGACCAGCTGTTCTCCATCTCTGGGAAAGACAGGAGTAGGGGGTTAGGAATTAAATTACAACATGGATTTAGGTCAGCTATAAGGAAGGACTTGGCATAAGAATTGTTAAATTACTGAAAGAATTTAAAGAAGAAAAACTGTGAAATTTCCTTCAAGAAATTTAGAAACAGAATCTAACAGCCATCTGCCAGAGTTAATTCACATTTGATATAGCCTGGCTTGAAGGGAGGGGAGAGGACGGGAGAAAATTAGATAAGATTCCCTCCAGATCTGATTCACTAAATGCTCTAAATAAGCCTCACATTTAACAAATAATATTGAGAATCACATCTCACTACTAGGTTAACAAGCAGAGGTAACATCTTTGGTTTTGGAAGCAGAGATGTGGTAGCCTAGTCACTGGGCTAAGTGTAATGTTTTCAGTGTCCCAGGTAATCCGCTTGGTCAGGGGGCCTGAGGTAGGAGCAGTGGATGGCTGTGTTGATTCTTTGGGGGTAGTTTAACAGTACCCATCTTTGCCATACTCCAGTAACGTTTATGGCACATCCCAGTTAGTTTTGCATATATCACCCTAATATATCCTGACAATAAACCTGTAAATAGGTCTTCTCATTTCAGAGAGGAGAAAACAAAAACTCAAAAAGGTCATCCACTTGCCCAAAGCCACAAGTGAGTGGAGGATAGGACATGAACTAAAACTAGACTTCCAGATTCTAAACGTCAGTTCTTCCCACTACCCCGATGCCCTCAAATCACCCCAGAATGCAAATTGCCTATCACCTCTCTTGCATCTTAAATATTTGAGAGCTCATCCTGCAAGAACTGGACCTATTTTCGTACTTTGGACAGGTCTGCTTTCTGGGCCACGTGGTTCCCCCAGCCTGAACCTCCTTTCTTTTGTTCAGCTTTCCCCTCCTGTGCTCAGATCCTTCTGGGAGAATTCTACCACCTGCCTCATTTGGGACAGACAAGTCACCCCTGACACTCCCTCTAACCGGGAATGGGGGAAGACCACAAAATTGCAATCTAAAATATATAAGCTTTTTTTAGGGTTTAAAACAATGTCACAGCATACAAAGTACCAATTAGTGCTTAATTTAAGGAGATTCCCAACTGGAATCAACTGTAGATTCACTTAATATAAATATAAAATGATTACATTTTTACATTACTACTACCTTTAAAAACAGGCTTTAAGTACAATTTCAAATATTACACATATAGCGAGAAATGAAGTTCCATTGCAAACCAAAAATGTTGACACAAATACATGTGAAAACTTAGGCACACGGACACCATGAGAAGTAATATCAAGTAAATGTTATGTCTCTGTTCTTGAGCTTTTCTGTGACACTCCATCTTAACAAAATGACACTGCTTCCGCATTTAACTTCCCAGGTTCAAAGCATCACTATGAAAGCTGCTCAAGTCCAATCTGCAGGGATAAATAGCTTGCCTCATAAATCATTTTGCTTGTTACTTTTACAATTTGTTTTTTCTAAGAACTTTCCTTTTTTTTTTTTAAATAAAAACAATTATTTTTTTTTTTTTTTTTTTTTTTTTTTTTGCCAAAGAACTCAGGAACATGAGTATCTGATAGTAAAACCCACAACTAAGGAAACTTCCTCCCCTAACCCAAATTGGTCCTTTTGAAACATATTTAATTTAGCCACAAATTGACCAAGGGCATTTTTTAGTGTTTGAATCATAAAGTAATCATTGTATTCTTTAGGAAAAAGAAATGTCACTTTGGCCTTGTGGTAAATTCTTCCAGTCTCCTTGAGACTCAGAACTTCAAGCCAAAAATGGCAGGGATAGAGAAATCTTAGTTACATTCTTAAAACTTGCTTGGTTGGTCTCTAAGAACTCAGCATACCCCTGGCTATAGCATCTAAAGTGGATATTTAACCTTTTTTGGATTTGGAAAAAGTTGGTAGATTACTGGAAATACACTACCTACATTACAGCTTGGTTCTTTTTCATACTAGTGGTGTTTTGAGACTCTAAAACAAAGGACTTAAGGGAAAAGATCTAGGACGACCATTACCTCAGAACACCTCAGAATGCCTTTGCCCATGCATGCATTCACTTCAAGTATGGGAAGCACCTGCAGTGTGCCAGGATACTGCTAGAGTCTAGGGATTGCAAGAAGAGAAATACAGTTCCTGCCTCTTAGGAGCGCAAATCTAGTTGTGCCAGCGGTGGGGGGTGGGTGGGTGGGGGGGCTTGATGACAGACCTTCAAAAAAGATCATTTCATAGAAGGGTGTTCTACGGGCCGAATTGTGCATCCCTCACATACAAAATTCCTGTCAGAAACCTACCCCCCAGTTGGAATGTGGGTATGTTTGGAGATAGGGTTTTTAAAGAGGCAGTTAAGTTAAAATGAGTTCATCAGGGTGGGCCCTAACCCAATAAAACTGGTGTCTTTATCAGGAGGAAATGAGGACACGGACACACATAGAGGAAAGACCATGTGAGGACACAGGGAGATGGTGACCATCGACAAGCCAAGGAAACAGCCTCAGAAGAAACCAGCCTTGCCGACAGGTTGACCTCAGAGTTCCAGACTCCAGAACTGTGGGAAAACAAACTTCTGTTGGTTAAGCCACCTAATCCTTGGTACTCTGTCTTGACAGCCCTAGCAAATTAATAGTGTGCTTTAAGTGCAATTAACAAAAACGTATAGGTTATGTCAAATACAATAGTTGTTGGAACCCGTCTCCACAGGCTAAAGAAACAAAACCAACACTCAGCAAGCCATCCAGTTGTGCTGTCATCAGAGGAAATGGGGATGGCAGTGAGCAGATCTGGGAGGAGATCCAACGGTTACCAGACGCAAGCCAAGGAAGATAGTGGGTTCAGGGTAAGGATGTAATGAGGTCCATGTGGGAAAGCACCCGATGGCCAGGAGGTCTCACTGCAACTCTCAGTGGCCATAATAGCAATAGCACAAATGCAACCCCACAGGCTGCTGTACCCAGTCTTTTACCTGGTTCTGAATATCAGGTGCTGGTAATATATGGGTCAGAAAACAGAGGTAAGTTGATCTGTCTTCCTGAAGTCCATCTGTTCCTGCTGGACCCTAACCCTGTTCATTCTTTTTTGGTCCTGGTCAGCTGATGCTCCAAAGGTGGACACATGGCTCCAACTCATTCTATTCATTCAGTTTTCTGAATTCAAGTTCATGTTTTTCATGAAGGCCAATTAATCGAATTTTTTCTTTTTTAAACTTCATTGAGTTCTCTGTTGTTGGTAGTGGTTTACATCTCAGAAATGTAAGCGTTCTGAGTAATACACATGGCAGTACAAAACTATTGTTTTATTAAACTAGTAAACCAAAGTTTGCCATAATCTTCCCAATAGAAGACTGTGTTCTTTTATCAAGAAGATACATATTCTTTTAAATTATTCTATATATTCCATACCTATTCTTTTAAATTATTCTATATATTCCATATATAAAATAGTTGTTTGCTCTTGCTCAAGCAAAATCCTCAAAACCCTCTGGAATACTATTCTTCCAGAAGTCAGGAACCAGAGAAACAAGCCATATCCTCAACAATTAAGAAAACCTGAGTGTTTGAGAAAATACAGAGGCAAGGAAAATTTTACTGTTTTAAACTGGAGAACATACAAAAGTTTTGCTTGAATTCTGGGAAAGGCTGAGTGTTCATGCTTGTCACTGAATATATTATTACTTGGTATCCAGATTAGAAAAATAAAATGTGGGGGGAGTCAGAGACAACTCCTGCAAGGTCCTAAAACCACACAAACTAGATTATCATTTAAATTCTTTAAACCTATCCTAAGCTTTTCATTTAAAATCTTGCAGCATGTTTTCCAATAGTATGGTCCACACGCAGAATCAAACAAATTGACATGTTTCCTGGTTCTAAATTTGTATTTTCCTCTCTTCACTTCTCTCTTTAGCAGTAGCTCTTTGAAGAGCCTGTTATAGGAGAATGACCCTCAAAGGAAGGTTCATGGCCATTTCAGAGCCTGAACATCACATATGTATATGGAGCTTATTAACTGGTTAACATACCTTCTTAGCAACCTGCTATGAAGATGTTGCATGGCTTGGTTGTTAATGACCACAATTATTCTATCCTTGGTGGAGTTCTGTGTGCTTAAGGAATGCACACACATGGCCCTTTTATGACTTAACAAGGACAGGTGCCCACCCGCTGCAATTAGGAAAACAGACCAGGGCAGCAGGTGTCCAACCTGCATAATTAATTCTTCAAACAGCAAAGTAGCATATTTCGTAATCTCTGCCAACTAAACAGTATGTGTGTGTGTCTGCGTGTGTACATGTTCTGTTCCGACTAATTGGCTGGGAGGTCATGAAAGCGGGTACTGTATTACAAGGAGAATTTATATGCATATACATGTACTTCATTTCTGCAGATACCTTTTGAAGTGGTGCTGTTAAGAATCTCCCTCAAAAGCTAGTCTGCTCCCAGGTGTTGTTGGCCATGTGAGAGGGCAGGATGTAAACTGAAACCATAAATGAGTTACAAGGATCATTTTCTCTGAACAGCATTACAGCAAAGATCAGATGGTGCCAAAAGATGATGCACTCAGCTCCCTCTCTCTAGAGACCTAGTCTTAGCGATCCGCCTAACCCCGCGAGTGCTGTCTGGAGATGGAGCACACCATGGAGGAAATGCCCTGCAACCAGAAGACAGATAAAAAGACAGAACACTGGGCCATTCAGATAACATATGTCACCTGTGCGCACTCTGGAAAGCAGAGTAAGTGTTAGTTGGTGCCCAAGTTGGCAAACATTCTTGTTTGGGAACTAAATGAAACATGCAGCCACCTAAATGCCACACACACACAGAAGCTGGCTGCGGTAACAATGGGTAATTACAGAGAAAGCATTGCAAACACCTGACTATTGCACTCAGCCATAAGTGCCGTCCTGCTAGAAAGGAAACCAGGACCTTTTAGGGCACTGCTGTATTACAGCACCTGCTGACACTCTCAGCTTTTCTGTGGCCTGACAAGTTCTTAACCTGTAGAAACAGGGGTAGAGGAGACAACTGGGTCTCAAGGAACAAGATGATGAGAGTTCACACTGGCTAAGCCCACTGGCATGAGCTTTGCTTTGGGTGCGTGTGTCCACTATGGGCACGGAAAACGTCCACGTTTTATTCCCATGCAGCGTGTTACTACCTGTTACAGGCAGGCGAGAGATTTAGAATTCTTTACTTTGTGAGTTGGGGTGTCTGAGACAAGCTGTGTAGACTTTCATAGTAGAATTCTTTAAATTCACTCTGCTCGTCATGAAGCCATCTTGAGAGGCCGCTGATGAATATGTGGGAACCTGACAGCTGTGGAATTTTATTTCTAGATTTCAAGGAGGCAGAGAAAGGAAAAGGAAATCTCCTCGCTGGCAACAAAACGAAAGTGTTTACATGTGAAATTAATCGTCAGCGCAAAGAGCTTTCCCAGTCACTCTGTTCCACAATATAATATGCTGCTTGTTTAGCTGCTGAGTCTTTAAAATTTTGATCTCTAAGAATAATAGCAAAGACTTTCGAGAGGAGCCACGAATCAAGTCGGGAGCAAGCCACAAAAGGTTAACACAATGATCCAACTTTGCTTTGCCACCAAAGCAAAGACTGTTGTGTGATTTTTCAGGCTTTGATGGTGCCTGGTTTAAGGCAGGCTGCAGCGGCAGCTGGCTAATTTGAGCGTGGTGAACACCGAGGTCAGCTGCAAACGTGTGTTGCGCAAACTCCTCCTCTCACCCCTGCCTCATTCCTTTCCAACAGGAACATGCTCAGCACAAAGCAATCCACCTAAAGACTCCATAAATCCAAAAAAGGGAGTTACTGATCGAGGAATTCTCAGATTTCTGCCAAGGCACCCTCCCCTGGGCTGGAGGTCAGCCTGGTACAGTAATCCGAGCCAAACTGTGGACTGGACTCAAGGAATTAAGTTGAATGCTTCAAATCTTGACTTTTAATGGACGATTTTTCTTTTCGGTGATGAAGACAAAACAAAGTACAAACAGCTGATAACAGCCCAAAGTAAACCAGAAGAGTAAGTACGAGAACAAAGCTTGGACACAAATCTCATAAGGGATATCTAAGGAGAGATTTTTCCAAACAAAGGGAAAAAATAAAGCAGCTTTTTAAAGCTCTGGTTTGAGATTAAGCAGTTTGTGAATGAACAATAAGAAAGTAAAGGCCACAAAACAAGATATTTGCTCTTTTCAGCAGAAAAAAAAAATACTGGCCTTTGTTAACTAGCAGCAAAACAAAAAAAAAGGGGGCCCCTCAGGCATTTAAGCACAGCATAAGTTTTTCCTTGACCCCATGACCTCAACAAATATGTTAATAAAATCTTTTACCTCCCTGGAGTGGAACCAGACTAAATATTTACTTAACACATTGGGTTTCTAAGTCTGGACCACCTTATTCCTTCATACAAATTGGGTTTTACTTGTAATCAGAAACACTATATTTTGCAATGTTTCTTCTACTTTTAAGATGAAAGATGAGAAGGGAGGGGAAGAAGAAAAAGAAGGAAGGCCCCGGGGGTGAGGGGAGAAAGGGAGAAAAAGAAGAAAACTATACTGCGCTCACTATGACAAAGGGCACTTGTGAATTTCTGCATGGTATTTTCTGTCACAAACGAGGGTAATGCTGCTGATATGCTTTCCAATATCAGACATCTGGAGCTAGCAGGACTTTTTCCAAGCACATTCCAAGGTTAATGGGAAACATCTCGTCTTGCTTTTATTAGCTGGTTTAAGTAATGTTAGGTATGCTGAGTTTCACCTTCAAATAACTATAAGAAGTCTGATTTCTATTCACCAAGAATGCCATTTTTTCCTCTTGTCCCAAAGTATGTGCTACTCACGAAAACCTTATGAAAATTTTCACCAACATAAAAGTCCTCCAAAATCAGTTTCTTTTGTTAAAGGCTTCAAAGACTAGTATTTTTTTTTTTTATCTAGACCTAAGAATTTTGGACTTTTCTTGCTCTAGGTGGATGATGAGATAGCCAGTTGCTTTTGAGGAGTTTGTGGAAATATCAAAGCATTCCTTTTGCTGACAAGTTCAAGACTGAGTTTTCCAGAAAGTGTGCATGTTGTCCCCAAGTGCTCATTCCCAAAGAAATCACTCATTCTTCCCATCGGTGTGCCCTCTTCTACTGGCAACTGCAAATAAATCCCCCAGCCCAAGCCACTCTGCAGCTTCACGCTTGCCCCGCACTGCCTTGGTCATTTAAAGACTGCTACCTCTTCAACAGCATCATAACAGATCACCAAATTTGGAGGGAAAAAGTCATTTCTATTGCAAGAGGCTATAATTAAAAGTAGTTTAAATCAGATGCTAGCTGATTGTCTTATAAGTTTGGCTTTTAAAAAAGGAAAAATACAGTCAGATCTGTACCCACATGCTGTAAGTGCTCAGGTCACAGAGAGGCCACTAAGAAGTTTCCATAACCTGTCCTCTGCAAAAACTGGCAAAAAACTAAAAGTACCAGAGGATAAGAGTAAGATTAGGATGGATGTGCCCCCATGCACCACCTGGATTTTCAACCTCACTGGCAGGAGGCATGGTCTGATTTAGGAGGGATGAGGGCTCAGTCAGGCAGTACTGTGGGAAGCAAACAAGACCCAAAGGGGCAGCCACCCACCCAAATTGATGTAGGGTTTCAGGGCTGGGAGTCACCAAAGACACACATACATCAAGAGTGTGAAGGTAACTGCAAAAGGAAGAGGAATGCCAACTTGGGAGGCAAAATTACCTCACTTATATTCTAATGGACATGAAAAAGGTAGTATTAGAAACTCAAGGGGTGCCTGGGTGGCTCAGTAGGTTGAGCGTCCAACTTCAGCCCAGGTCATGATCTCAAGGTTTGTGAGTTCGAGTCCTGCATCATTCTCTGTGCTAACAGCTTAGAGCCTGCAGCCTGTTTCAGATTCTGTGTCTTCTTCTCTCTCGGCCCCTCCCCAACTCATGCTCTGTCTCTCTCTCTCTCTCTCTCTCTCAAAAATAAACATTACCAAAAAAAATAAAACAAAGAAACTCAGGCCTTGATTCTAAGTCCTGACTACATTCTCCAACAACACAATACTTTGATCTCATGTTTTTGGGTTCCCCCCCCCACCTCAGTCTCTCTTCCCTTGTAAACCAATCATTAAAACTTGACTCCTCCAAAGGAAGAGAACTATGAACAATACACAGGAGTTGCTGGAACCCACACAGGGAGAGTATGTAAATCTGGAGACCCCAGTTTTCTGTGGAAATGCACACACGGGTTCACTATAATGTCTTTAGGCATGTTTCCCAGGTGTGCTTATTTAATCCTCGGTGTGGTTCCAAGGATGAAATTCACCAATACATCACAGTGCCGCAACAGGTTGAGGCACACGTGTAAGGGGATCTGGACTGGCTGCCATTTTCCATCATCCTCATCATTTTACAGATGAGAATCCTGAGGGAGACACATCAGGGAGCCTGCCCACAGAACCCAGCAGTAGAGAAGGCAGGATGCAAACCCAGCCTCTCCTCTCATAGAATACTGTCTGTCGACATGGACCTCCTCTGCCAGTTCCCCAGGGCCACCTAGAGTGCCGACATAAGCTCCCCCGAGTGCCGGGGCCGGTTTTCAATACCCCAAGTACAGGAGACGCTGAGCATCTCTGCTTCGTGCCCTAATGCTGAATTTCTGACACCTACTATCAAGAGGCATTTTCTCAAAAATATTTGTTGCTCTGCTGCCTGTGTTGCCCTTCAAAAATAACTTACCTAAAAACCAATTAGCACTGTCTGAGGGCAGAGAGGGTTTGCTCTCCAGTATCCATGTGTTGCCACAGTCCTTGAGGAAAGACTGCTTTTAGACCAGCAACTCTGGCTTGGTTACGTTAAGACTTTGGATCTAATTAAACCCAAGCTACACTGGTCATCACACTTTTGTCTTTTTTCAATTTTCCGTGGAAGGAAATGTTTAGAACAAAACAAGTATCTAGCAATGGCTGCAGCTAATTACAAAGGGCATTTACTGAGAAACCAAATTGTTTTAATATGACCCCCAAATGAACTCTCAAACAACTTCGCAGAGGGCCTAGCAATGCACAGTCTAATTCAGAAGATCTTTCTTTCATCAAATGTATTTGAAATCATGTTCACCGTAACTTTGCTTTCCAATATTTCAATTTAAAAACAAACTGCTTAAAGGAGAATTAAAACCTTATCTTTATCAATGATCTTCAAATCTACAAACCATATATATTTGACCCTTTAACAACATGGGGTTCAGAGGCACCAACGGCTTGTGCAAAAATCTGTGTGCAATTTTTACCCCCCCCCAAACTTAACAGCCATAATTAACACATTTCATATGTCATATGTACTATATGCTGTATTCTCGCAATAAAGGAAGCTAGAGAAAAGGAAATGTTATTAAGAAAATCACAAGGAAAATACATTTACTGTCCTGTATCTATAAAAAATCTGCATGTAAGTGGACCGGCACAGTTCAAACCTGTGTTGTTCAAGGGTCAACTCTACTACATAAAAATATGAAATCATCCTAGTGGAGGAAGAAAAGAAACACTCATTAGCCCAGAGAGACAGTGTATAAACTACTAAGAATGGTAATTCAAGAAAGAGAAACAAATTTAACCTGACTCCGTTTGGAAACATTTAATTAATGCAGAAGAAATGCAGATATTCCTAAAGTCAGAAAAATGGAAAAACAGAGACGGGGTAACAAGCCAATTAGCTATTATCATGAAAGCACTAAAGAGCAAATAACAAAGCAGGTGATCCTCAGATTACACTGATGCAATGTATTCCATCCCACTCAAAAATACAGCGTCCCTCTGGCTTTGTCTAAACAGTGTAAGAACAGCTGATAAAAATTCACAATAATCAGATGAATTGCTCTAGGATGCCAAAGAACAAATTTAATTGAATCCCTGATTGAATTGATTGTGACAGTGTAGACAGTTAAGCTTCATATAATAAAATTAAAACTTTAAAAGCAGTCATCATGAAAAAAAAAGGAAAAAGAGTATGCTTAATAAAGATGAGAAGATGTGGAGACTTGGCTCCCAGACCTTGATAACAAGATCAGAACAATTTAAGATTCTATTATCAAGAAGTGAGCAAAATATGCAAGGGCCTGGGGCATTTCATGATGTATGATTAGACCCAAGTCTCCATAGGGCAGCATGAAATGGACACTCAGTTATGGTCCAGAGCATCCAGGCTTCAGAAACAGTCAAATCCACTTAAGGAAGGATCAAAATTATGAACATGAGGACTCAGAGAAGATGTGGGCAGAATTTCTGATGCTGTATTAACTGAATTGGTTGGGTATATAATCTCAATTATCCAACCAATCAAAAAATATTTGCTGTGTCCTTAATTTTGGTGAGGTATTCACTATTTGGTAGGTAGCTTTCAGTCCTATAGAATGAACATCTTACCAAGAGTACATCCCATTACTTTGGGCTGGAAGTGCCAAAGCAGCAAGCACATTTCTTCAAAAGAGTTTTTTTTTCCCCTTGGAACTAAGCCATCAAATCCTGGGGTGTCTGTGCAGGAAAGGACTGGACTTGTAATTAAGTCCTGTTTTCAAAACTGAATTCTCTGAACCATACAACAACTGGAAGTCCCTGATAGTGCATGTTTCAAAGAGTGGTTCCTTTCCCGGCCCACTCTTCATTCCTTCAGCCAGCATTCACCGAGTCCCCCACAATGCAGCAGGCACTGGGCTAAGTGTTCAGCCATGTGCTGCCAAACCCACACAGCACACTGACAGGCTAAGATTCAGCAAATGCCTGGCAAAACAAGAACAGACTTTCAGATCATGATCCCAGTAAGCCTTCTGGGTAACTTTCACTACCATCATTTAATGAAGGGCATGAAACAGTACTTCTTGGAAAAGTACTTAGTAGCAATCCCTTACTTGGGTCATGTTTATTACTATCTTAGTAAGTTTTATCCATCTGACTATCAACTCTAGCTTTTCCTTGACAGTTCTGAATGTCGGTTGCCTAAGATGCAGTATCTTCTCCTAATTTCTCTTCTTTCCTGTCCAAGAACAGGTTTTCCATCCGACACTGACTTTATCCAACAAAAGCGTCCTCAAAATGCCTGGACCCACTTTAAACACAACAACTTTTGTAGATTTCTCCCTGTTCAGCCACCAGACTGCAGTACTTTTCCCCGCTGGATTTGTATCAAACGCAGTTCAGACAGGAAGGCTGTTACCTGCCCCAGTAATCAAAGGACAGTGGCGTGTGATGGTGATCTGAGTACCGGTTGGAGTGGAGAAGGGAGAGGAGCTAGAACTGGACAACCACACCAGAACTTCTGTGCACATTATGAATCTCCCTCTTGTTTTAATTACTTTTTGGTAGGAGTCTTTGGCTCATATTATTACTGGCAATGACTGCTGAGCTATTCTCCCTTTCTTTCCAATCAATGGCTCTGGTTCCCAATTTCAGCTTAAAAGGGGCAAACAGACCTTCCTTTCATTGGCCACGTTCTCTTATGTATCTTCTCTTTCTCCTTTTCAAACACGAGTCCCATTTGTATTTTTGTCTATGAAAGTAAGGATGAATGCTGAACAAGCACAGCCTAAAGTCAAGGGCTTCAAAACATCTCCAGCTAGATAATCCTAACACTTTTAAGGCACAACGTTAAAATGGGAGCCACTCGAAGGTAATAATAGGCCATGATTATATTTATGAAGATTTCATTACCTTGTGAAACCAAAGCTGATTATGCTTTACCATCATGACTGCCTCAGTCAGGTTGCTGAGACACAAACTGTGGACCTGCTAGAAAAACAGCATTAATAACCCAGCACATAATGGCTCTCCACAGCAATGTTGCAGATGAGACGGGTGACTCTACCCTGAGAGGAGATTCCTCTTTCAGCAGGCCATTCCAAGTGAACTTTTTGGACTCTTTTAGGACCTCTTCCGTCAAAAGAAGTATAAAAGAAAGGAGCACCAAATGTAGGAGTTGTTCCTGTACTGTGTGTAGGTTTCACTTAGCTATCCCCCTACCTCCTTACCACCGAGCTACCTTTAATGATTATTGCGAGGGGCTTTTCAGTAGTAAATTCAAAATCTACCTGTGCTCATCTCATTTCCTGGGCCATAAATTTTATAACCTGAGCTGTCACAATTCTGCAGAGTATTAGGCTGTTACTAGCTATAAATCTCAAGGTGAGTCGCCTGGTTCTGCCCAGAAATAACAGATCTCCATGTTTCCCCAACTACTGACTCATTCATTTATTCCACAGACATTTATTGATAACTAAGGATGTGCCAGATCCTGGATAGGTACTGAAGCAACAATCAGACTGGTTCAGAGACATGGGATCTGTTCCAACGTCCCATTAGGACATGTCAATGAAAGTTAGGGTTTCCTTCCACTGTGCAGAAAGAGAATGCCAGTCAACTTCACTAGCTGTTCTAGAGTTCCCTCTCAGTGATGAAACTTTTCCACATCTGAATTCACCATCCTGACTAGAGAGGAAAAGGAAACAAAACAAAACAAAACACAAGGCATCACAGTCTCAACTGCTACCAAAGAGAGAGGTGATGATGCCCATGTACTAGTGGTCAGTGTTCTTGTTTCAAGTTTACAGACCTGGAGGGTAGAAAAACAGATGGGCAGAAATAAACCAGCCAACAAGTAGAATGTTGTGTGATGACTGTATAGAGAAAGCATGAGATTATTCCTATTGGATATGCAGGGGTGAGTTTTGTAGAGGAGCTGTTATTTAAACTCAGTCTTGAAGAATGGCTTTATTCTGTCAGAAGGAGCCTTCTTTCTAGGATTGAGTAAGCAAAGGCACAGAGGGACTCCTGGGGTATGTTTAGAGTAACAAGTGCCTGGTTCCTCTAGGAAAATATATTCCATTGTGGCCAGAAATAAGATTCGTTTACATGGTTCCTGACATGACTGCCCACTGACAGAAACTAAATTTATGAAGGTCTAAACACAGAAATTAAAAAATAAATTATTTAAAAGTATGAGGTGAGAGTAGGCATAAAGAATTCAAGGAATGACATTTACCTATGTTACTTTTACCAAGAGAATCAGGTAAGTCCAGCCTCATCTGAAGGGACTAAAAGAGTTAGTGAAGTCATTTCACATTGAAAATCTTGAAGCTGATGTAGTCTAAGCTACGAGTCTAGGCTGTAACCAGAAGAAATTCAAGGAAAATCCTTCTCAGTCTTGGCTTTCCCCAACTTCTGTGTGTCATGTGATGAGATTCCCTTCAAATGGTCACTAGACTATTGACCAACTTAGTAACAGCCTGTAGGCCTCAAACTGTAAACAATTTTATGATGATGATGTCAGTGTTGGCTTGAATTTTGAGTAAGTATGTCTGACTAATCAGGAAGAAGTGGAAAGAGGGAACCAACCGGGTACATGTGGTTACAACTGATTAGCACGTGGCTCCACCCAGTTAGCCTCATGAAGGGAAGTGTGGTGCCTCCTCTCAGGCAGCAGTAACGCCCTCTCTGGCCTCATGGGCGCTAATGAACCTGCTGTAATTGGCCAGTGGAAGTGGTGCTACCTTCTCAATAGAAAGGGGTTAACAGTGCTCCCTTCTTCTTTCCCAATTCCTTGTAGCTAGGGGCCAGCCTTCTCTCCACCACTCCACCCCAGCCTGAGGACAGGGAGATGCAACAACAAAATAAGCTACCATCTAGCCAGGAGTATATAGAAGTGTGTGTTCCTTTCTGTTGGGCACAATCAAAAGGCAAAGAAGCGGACAGGTTGGAACCCGAGTGATGGCCTTGGGCCAACTCTAAGATGCTGGCTTGGTGGCTTCCTATAGCTTAGCACATCAAGTCCTTGGCTTCTAGATCTAGTTTGTGCGGTCTGTGCTTGATGGCACAGAGGCCCTAAACAGGACAGTCTCTACTGTGTACAAATGCATCGTGCTTACTCTTGCAAGCATATGTTTCTAATGTATTCCCTTCATCTGGAATATGCTTCTCTCTCATCTAAATCTATCCAAATATTCTTAGTTCTTCATTCACTTAATAATTATTAAGGACTAGTGTTAAGCCCGAGGGATAAAAGCTTAAGAAGGCATCACACCTGCTGTCAAGGAGCAAATAGTCCACTCCTAGGTTTTCAGTTGAGTGCCAACTCCAACCAATTATTAACGGAACTCTATACTGAGGATTCTGAAATCCGATTCAGGCTGAATAATAATAATGGGTATATCAAGCTTGATTAGCAATGTCTGCCACATGGGTAGCAGGAGTTCGTGATGGCATGCATGCCGTATACTTGCCATCTCTGGGTCTGGCTTAATTTCTACCTCCTAAAAAAAAAAATTTCCCCTACAATCCCCATTCCCCAGTGTTCAATAGTATCATTCTTCTGCATCTTACAATTTAGAACTAGATTCTATTGCATTACATTAAATTTGTCACACATGTTAGCCTTCTTTCCACAACTAAAATCTAAGCTGAGGGCACAGGTCAAGTGTGCATCTTCTGTAATGAAAAGAACCAAGCACAAATAAAATGCTCAAAAAATACTTGTTCAGTTGACATGGGAATAGATGCACAATCGCACCAAGAACTTTTCTCATTTTCTTCAGTACTCTCTAGTCATGGCACCTTTGTGTTCTCGAGGTCATTTCCATAATATCACAGAATCTGATTATAAAGTGGGGGATTTAAAGTTCCAGTACTGGGATCAAAGCTCCTCCTGGATCCTGGAGGGGATTTTTATGGCTACAGGAAAAGTTACTGTTAGCTCTAAGTTACCACAGCTGGATCAAACCTAGCATATCACCAGGTTGATCAGAGTGTGGCTCCAAAGCTGGTAAATGTGAGCAATTGCAAGCCACTCTCTTTTGGCAAGTGGCTTTCTGGACTAACCACAATTTTTTTCTCTTGTTAGTAAATAATAGAAAATGACTGACTGTGAAAACTAAAATTATATTCACTTCAACTTCCTACCTCTTAAGAAGGTAAGGGTACAAGTTACTTCCAGATCACCAAAACTAAACATGATAAAGTCTGAAGGATGAATTTTTAAAAGTCCAACCCAATATTTATTGAACTTCTAACATATATTTAAAACTTTATTAAGCGCTCTATGTGAAATTTACAAACCCTCTGGGAGCCTGTAATTTATTTGGTTAATGAAAGAAATGAGTATGATCCAACCAACCAATAATGCAGGAGAGTATAATCTAGTGTTACACCCAGGTTAACACCATGTCATGGCTACTAATAACTGAATTGATATTTAGAATTTAGTTGAGAGCCATGTTAATGCTTAAATCCCAAACCATTAGAGCTGCTAAACCATTAGCTGCTGCTAATCATGCCCTCACAGATCAATTTCAGGGTCACTGCTATTTTTTAAACCAGTAAGATAGAAATCTTTGAAGCTGTCCCTACCTGCAAAATATGTCTAGAAATACCCATTTCAGATAAATTTAGACCCAATAAATGGTATTTTTAGCAACCATGATTTCTACAGATGTGGGCTGAGATTTATGGTTAATCTGTTTTCCAGTTCAAAGCAAAGGAACAGTTTAAAATTGGAATCTTTTAATATATCGTGATCAACCAAGATGACATAGTCCAAGTACATTCAATACATTTTCCTCTGGTATATTCAAATTGGATTTGCGGATATGATTTCCTTATCCCTAGTCTTTTCCCGTAGAACAAAGGAATTACACAGATAATTCAGGCAAATCCTTCCCACTCCTACATCACTCCAGGAACATTCTGAATAACCAAGATGAATCAGATGAAATCAAGCTTTTTGTTTTGTTTTAAGCGTAATTATTCTGATAACTATGTCAGTGCTCCATTTCACTTTGGCTGTGAGGATAAGACCTTAGGAGACTTTTCAGCCAGGAACAGCACTAAGGAAAAACATGTGGAAGACCAAGGGAGCCGGTATTTCACCCCAGGGCTCCCCATCCCCAGTGTGGATGGATACTTAACGTATAACGCTTGTATAGAGGTTCCTCATCTAATTTAGTGAAGTATTCACATTTTAGAAGTTTATTTTTCTACTTCAGAAGTACTCATTTCAGGATTTCAAATAAAATGAATGTCTTTAGTATTTGATGATGATCTGCTTTACATACAAGTTTTTAAGAATTCCATCAGGTTAAAATAGAGTGAGACTCTAAATAACTGTTTATTCAAAGATTTCTGCTCAAATGCCTTCTACCTGAATTATCTATATAACTCAAGATGAAGCTGGGCTGGGGTTAAAGCCGGATAGATCATCCCTACTGTCCTAATTCCCCAAACAATCCCCAATCTCCCCCTTACAGTGCGCCTGGAAGGCCTTGTGTAAAATAGCACCAGATAAAATTACCCTCCTAGGTACTCTTCGGCAACTCCACAATCAACTGAGCAACCTATAAATTTACATTCCAAAGCCCAATGGCACAGCGACCAATAGTACCTCATTCCTCCTCAATCTTTGTCTTTCTCCTTTAAATAAGAAAACCTTATGTTAATGGGGAGATTATTGAAAGAGTCTCCTTGTAAGCCATGAATGCCACTTCACAGACTGTACAAAAAGCAGAGCTCTATGAACAGTACAATAGAGTCAACTCATCTTTGTGAAAAGCTCAGCATCAGCCTTACAGAGAACTTAAATAGTTCCAATTCCTAGATCTCTATTAAAACATAATGAGTCCATGCTTATGCCACTGTGAGTCCATGCACACACATACGCAAAGGCAAGTTTACTGCACAGAGGGCAGTCATATTGTAAATCAGGACTTAACCTTGACATTGGATTACATTATTTTTTCAAGCTATTCAAGATCATCTGCTCATTCTGAAGTATTTTCTTCTCATTGATGTATCTGAATCAAGTACCTTTAAGATAAAACACCTAAATACCAAAAACCCATACAAAATAAATCTTAGATATTCAAATTTAGCAAAAAGCCAAATATAAATTAAATACTGAAAATCTCTGCAGACTTGCAATATCTTGTTAATTGCAATAATAAATAAATAAATAAATAAATAAATAAATAAATAAATAAATAAAATAAAATAAAATAAAATAAAATAAAACAAAACAGGCAACTGGAAAAAAATGCACATGTACCAGATAACCTAAAAAGTTTGGGAAGGAGTTATTGAAAAGAACACTCTGGTCAACTAAGACACAGCAAAGTAAACTCAAAATTGCACCTTTGACAGTACTCCTGAGTTGTATAACAATGTATTTTAACTATGTAAATGGTGCCCCCAGAATTGCCCTCAGAGAGTCCCCTACACAGAATACACTGTGATCAGTGCCTGGGAGAGTTAACAAAGTGGTTGTATTTTTCTGGTAATGCAAAGACACTCTAGGAGTCTTGAGTGTCTTGAAATTATTGTTGTGAAACATCATCATTTTAGGGTATATGTAAAATGTCCAGATACTGAATCGTTCTGTTTTGAATTCTGAAGTCTACCTGTAATTTTGTACCCTGGAATGAGCTGATTATAAATTTGTATTTGGCATAAGCCCTTAACTAAACCCGATAAATACACTGAAATTAGATCCTCTTTAGTGTTTTAAATTATGTAAATGGAAATACATGTTTAACAGAAAAGGCATGTTCATATATTTTGTAGAGGTGGCCAGGTATTAAATCTGCTGCTTCCCTAGAAGAAGTTTCCATTGTACGTAGGCTAAGTCTTCATGTAAGCTAGTTACAGAGATCAGCAAAGTAATTCCAGTTCTAATCAAGGAAAGAAAATAACTCCATTTTGCCAAAAAGGATAAAAGGAGGTACAAGATGCCTCTAAAAGAATATAATGAAACTTTTTTTTTAAACATTAATAGGTGCAGAGACTTTGAAGGGCTCAGGCTTCCCAGAATAAGCAAATTGTTAGAAAGTTACTTGGAATCACCCACAGACAATAACTGTCGGTGGTTTCATTTCAGGCAATGGGCTTGTGCCAAAAGGGACTGACATCTTGACGAAAGGGTCACCAAAAAGTTGTGAGAATTTTTCCACGAGTGAAAATCCTTCCAAGAGCAACACACTGTGATTTCTCATTCTGCCACCATACATAAAGGACAACTGTAAGAAATTAACAACATGTAATAATAATTCAGATTTACTCTTCTGCACTCAAATTGTTCCAACTTTCATTCTCGGCTTTGGCACACACGCTTGCCTTTCACGAAGCTCATTCCACTCACTAATACAGAAACACGGTATTTACTCTTTGAGCCTGACCTATAGTCAGTTTTTGACCTACAGTCAGGTCTGCTAGTTTTGGCAGAGTCAGTGGTCAAATTTATGTTTAACCAAACTGGTCACCTGACATATTACAGCATATGTAAACCTTTGTGGTCTGTCCACCTATGGTGGCACAGAGGGTAAGACTCTGGATAAAAAGCGACAAGACAAAGTGATGCGGCCAGTATCAGTAAAAGAAAAATAAACAAAAATACTGTGCAGTGGTTCATTTTATTACCATCCTAGCACTCTATGACAGTGGCTAATTGGAACTTAATAGGAAGTTGGGAACCATTTGCACAAAACCTGCTGATCAGTTTACTTTTCTGTTCATCCCTTTTGCCCGTCCACCTCAAGTTCCTTAATTTGGTCACTATCCGCTAAGTCCGAGCAAGAGCTACTTTCCACAAGGCTTTGCCACCCACCTGTTGAACTGACAGGTGAGGCACACACAAAAAATAGAGAGCTTACTTGCTAATAGGATTCAAACTGAACTCATTTAATTGCTCTGATTCATTCTTCTCCCTGGAAGCTTATACTTGGGTTGTTCTCAAAGAAAACACCAAGTATATCAGATTTAATTTTGATTCATTAAATTCCACCCTCGATTAAAAAAAAATAATAAAACCTGAAACTAAATTTGGAAATCACACATTCTGAGTGGCAGAAAGGTGTTTTAAACAGTGTAGACATCTGCAGTAGGACATGTACTTAAAAGTTGCCTGACATTTCGATTATTTTCTTCACAGTCCAAATTTCCAAGGAGGAAATTTTTCATAGAAGATCAGTATACTTATTCAGCTGTTTTTAATGTGTATTTCATCTGTTTCACTCTTTCCACAGTCATCCAAAATGAAACTGCCTTCTGTGTGTATCACAATGCTTGTCACAAATAGTCACCCTTTCATTCAGAGGTAATGTGCTTGACTTCTGAAACGGAGCAGATGCCTCTGAGAAGTGAAGTTATACATCAACAAAAAGTATCAAGGCTAATTACATCTGAGATACAATAGGCAGGGTATATGAAGATAAAAAAAAGTCCAAGCTCTTCACATATATTGCTCTTAAGGAGAGCGGACTGTCCAGGTGTTTGATGAGCAGGACATGGACCCCTACTCTGAGGGTGACTTCTGGTGAGCTCTAAAATAGGACCCATTGCTTTGTTTGAGCCCTACGACTGCCACCTCCCTCCATGCATGTCACAACACACCGCTCTTCTTAAAGAACAGAACGGTTTCTGTTGTTCAAGTTAAATAAATCTTTGCTTCTGAAAGAGGAATTTCAGTTTCTGTTCAAAATGACTGCAAATCAAAAAGATCTAATTCACCACATCCAATTCATATCAATTGCTGCACTGCAAAGCTCCCACATGCCGGACGGAGAAAGACCCCTTTAAAGGTCAAATGGGGTAGGAACAATAAGGGGTTGAGGCGGGATGAAGGCGTGTGGTTGATATTTATATGAAATCAAGACACGAGAACCTACTGAGAATTGCCTCTGATGACCCATTCTTACCATTTTGAGAATCGTAACAGTCTTGGCCTTGCACCCTCCCTCTCTTCAGTCCAGGGAGATCAACCTGCAAAATATGTTTAAATACAGAAGACAAATCGCCTCACCGCAGGTCAGGAAATGAAAAATGCCGGTTTAGAGGTTACAGACAAATAACCATTTTCTGTGGTTAAGATAAGTTACATGCAAATTATTGTAACCACTGGGGCTTCTCAGAGAGCTTTCCAAGGGTCTATAGGCTTAAATAGGGGACAAAGAAATTCCTGGTACCTGGCTCTGCAGAGTCCTGGGCTATTCTTAGTGTTTGGTTCCTCTTTAAATTGCGGGAGTTCAAAAGGTTTAGTAACTTAAAAGTAGAACCAAGCGATAAAAATAGATTGTTTTCTGGCTGCTCTTTGTTCCCAGACATACTACTGGCAGTATATTTGCAATCAAGACAGCAGAATAGGAATCAGCCTTCCACCGTGTAGTGTAATGCCTCAGAGTGGGTATTTTTGGAAATGGCACTGCATTACATAACCTTCCGTGTCTTAAAAAAAAAAAAAAAAAAAAAAAAACTACACTCGGGGGGGGGGGGGGAGTCAGGAATATACACCATTATGCCCTTCTCTTTATACCAAATAAACATTAATGTACATGCTGCAGTGATTTTCCTCTCCACCTTTATGTCGTCAGAACACGGTTCTTTTGTTAACATAAGTTATGGCAAAAATTAAGATGAATGGAAAAACTAAAAGTTCTCCAACAGGGTATCTATCATAAGCTCTTAGAGTTTTCCTATAATGTTATTATAGATACACATAAATGCAAATCAGATTGTTATCATCATCATCCAGCAAAAAGCAGTCATGTATTTTTAAACCCTCCCTCCCCCAAAGTTCAACTGCTTTATAAGAAAATGCAGAAAAAGTGTTGCAAGATCGAATGCCTGAGAAGACCCTTGGCGGCGGCAGCAGCGCTGAGAGTAATAAAGTGTATGGATGGAGGGATACAAATTCATTTAATAAAGGGGGTGGGGGTGCATGCACCAAAGTGCATCTAATGCAAAGAAACAAACCAGTCCCTAAGAATGCTATATGAGCAAGAAGAACAAAAATTAACCATACCAACAAGCAAAAAACCCCACCCCTTCCCAAAAGAATTCTCCCTCTCAACTTGTGCATTAAAAAAAAAAAAAAAAAAAAAAAAAAAAAAAAAAAAAGCTCAAGTTAAATTCCAGCCTTAATGCACCAGGACCAAAATGCCAGAATTTCTTCAAGGTACACACTTCAGCTCTTTAAAATTTAGAGGGAAGAAGCATGAACTCTGCAGGGTTGAAGGGTCCAGCTAAGAGCAATGGCAAGAAACCGACACAAAAGAGAAAGCAGCGCTCCCGGCCGGGGATGGGAAGGCATATACTTACAGACAAAAGCCCCGCTCCCTGTTCACTCTCTCCTCTCTACACCTGAAACACAAATGTGGATGAAAAAGGGCATCATGCTAGAAAGACAGCTGGGAGGGGGAGGGGGAGGGGAGGGGGAGGGGACAGGGGTGGAGGAAGAGGAGAGAGGAGGGGGAAGGGAAACAAAACCCAGACCGGCTTCACTTCCAAGAAGTACAGCCGTGGAAAAAGGAGGGGAAGGTCTCCCTGCCTCGCGCGCTCTCTCTCCAAGAGTGTGTGTGTGTGTGTGTGTGTGTGTGTGTGTGTGTGTGTGTGTGTGTGTGTGTCTTTCTCTAAGAGTCTCAGTCTCTCTCTCTCCTCTCTCTCTCTCTCTCTCCCGCTCTCCGCTGCCAGTGTGCTAGTGAACAATGAGCTAATTCTGATGGGGCTGGCGCTGCGCCAGCGCCCCAGCCTTGCTGCCACTGTGCGGCCGCAGCGGAGCCAGACTGCTTACTCTGCAGGAATCGGCGACTCGGGGCCCCGTCGGCGAGCCGCCAGCAAGCGCGCCCCGGCACCCCGCACCCGAGCACCCCGCCGCCCCTACTGCTCCTGCCGGGCCCCTGGGGGACAAAAGGGCCCGCAGACCGGCGCGCCGCCCCGGCCCCGCCCCGGAGCACGGCGCACACACACCCCGGCCCAGCCTCTCCCGCCCCCCGGCGGGCTTCTCCGCCTCGACGTGCGGTTGCTTTTCAGACAAATAAGGAGGCGGAGGAGGCGGTTTGGGGGCGCGCCAGGCGTGAAGGCGGCCAGGGCGCTGCACAGCCCGGCAGGCCGCCAGGCCGCGGGGAGAGGCGGCGCGGCCCGTACTGTAATAATAAACCTGCAGCAGAGGGCATCTGAGGGAAAGAGGACGGCGACGGGGCGGCAGCCGCCTTCCCTTTTATGTGCCTGTCCCGAGCGAAGCAGAAAATGGTGCCCGCGGAGGCGCGCGCGGGCGCGCGCGCGCAGACACACACACACACACACACACACACACACACACACACACACACACACACTCACAGCGGCGCAGCATGCATTTGCGCACGCCCCCCGGGTCTACCCCGCAGCCCCGCCAGGGCAGCGTGCCCGCCCCAGCCCGCAGGAAGCCCGGGGTCGGAAGCACCCCCAAGGCCCGGCCCAGAGGCCCCAGTGGCTGCGCGCGCACACTCGGGCACACACACGTGTGCACACGGCCATAGGTGCGCGGACAGCCGTGAGCCGCGACCTGCGACCTGGTGTGATCGGCCCGAGACACACTCCCCTCTTGCTCCCTTTTCCTTGCAGGATTTAGCCTATTCCCGCTGCTCCTCGCCCTAAAATTATACTTTTTAAAATTGGAGATTGCTTTTTTAAAAAGTGCTTTGTGTTTCTGATTTTTTTTAAAAAAAATTGGTTTATTTAAAATCTGTCTTCATAGTAGTGTAACAGCTCAAAATTTTGCTACAACTTGGTTTTGTTGCCAACAAAACAGGATATCATTTTATGGTAAATGTCAGATGTTAGAGGGAAAGATTATTTCCTAATTAAATTGCTTTGCCAAGAAAAAAAGATATGAAAGATCATAACGTCTTCTAAATTTACCATCCACATTTTACTTCTAATCACTGAAAGCAATGTTTTCCCATCATAGCAGTCAGGAAAGGTGAGGGGGGAAGGGGAGAGGGAGAATTTACAAAAACATGTTTATAGATTGTCTTAAATCAAAAAAATAAGTTTTTGGGGGGTACAGAAATAGCATACCTTAAAAAGCAATATTTTACACTATTATAAAGAAAAAATTCTCTATAAGCTTGTTGCCAGCACTATAGATCTCCTTTCACACTACAAAAACCACTGCAGCAACAAACATTTCTTGATCTGACAGTGGGTGTAACATTTAAGGGGCCAGCTAGGAGTTTTCCTGAATTAATCTAAAACGTCACATTTTTCCTGCAAAAAAAACTTACCTTGGAGCCATTGCTAGGAACAAAGGCAAGACACAAAACTCAACAAACTCCCCAAAATGCCTTCAGGGCCAGTGTTCACCAGTGTTCACCAGGGAAATGATCTGAAGAGTAAGTGGGGAGGTGAGAGTGGGCAGAAACCTGGGGGCTGCTTCTGTAGGTCCGAGCCCCAAGAGGCTAGTCAAGGGCACCTCAACATTGAGATCTTTGACCTCAGAGTCAGGTTCAAAAAGAAATCCAAGAAGACACTGCCACATCAACCAAAAATCTATCCCAGAGAGATATGTTCAAAAGTTATTTCTTCAAGAAAACATATACACACACACATACATACACACTGACTTTTGTATTTATACAAAGCTTCCCTAAGATGGCCTTTAAAAACACAGGGAAATTTGGGATTTATTATGTGCTAATTTTTCTTCATTGTAGCCACAAATATTTGGGTGACATAGTTTCTTGTGTGTGTTTGTTTTTCTGTTTAAGAAATAAGAACACTGGGTCAGAATCATAGTCTATTTACTGTGTTCCAGAAAATGGTTATAATCCAACTATCCAGGAAACATTCTTGAGTCCTTCTGGGTAGAGGAGACTGTACTAACCACTAGGGACATAAAGGGACTCACAGCATGCCACCTCATTCAGGCAATGTAGCATTCAGGAAATGTCTTAGTGCTCCAGGGGAGCACCCTCTGCCCTGCTCCCATCTGCCCTAAAGGTTGTAGGGTAGACCCACTCTCCTGAAATATCTTTCTAATCATCGTACCCCCTTGCTCCATTATAGGATAAAGACCACACTTTAGCCTTCTACTCAACTCTCACCACAATGTGACCACAATCCAACTTTCTAGCTTTATCATCCTCATCTGTCTCTTTCCCAGTTATAGGAGTCCTTTGATTCAGTCTGATTACTTAGGGCATTTATTTATCCCTAGATCATTCAGGAAGCAAAGTCACACAAAGACTGACTTAAACCAGGGTGTCTCCACCTCAGTGCTATTGACTTCTGGTGCTGCATAATTTTTTGATGGGGCCAAGGTGCAAGGTGGAGGAAGTAGGGATATCCTGTTCCTTGTAGGATGTTCAGTGGCATCTCTGGCCTCCACCAATCAGATGCCAGTAGTGTGACAACCGAATTTGTGTCCAGACATCGTCAAATGTTCCTTGAAGGGGCAAAGTTCCCCTTGTTGAGAACCATTGTCTCAAATGATCAAATCCATGGGTTGAGATGGGAGAGGTGGCCTCCCCTGAGTCACGTGGACTACATGCAAAAGAGACAGAGACCTGAACAAAAGCAAGGTTCTCTTAGGAAAGAGGAAAAAGAAGTAGGCAATGTCCTTATCTTCATGGAATCTATGGTCTGGGGTGAGGGGTGGAGACACAACCACAGCCAAACTTACAGTGCAGTGTAATAAGGACAATTGCAGAGCTCTGCACCAGGGTACACTGTGAGAATGAATAAAGCCTCCTTTCTCAATCAGACTGGGGTTTAAAAGAAAGTTTTGTAATGGAGGTGATGCTTAAACTGAACTTATAAAGAATGAATAAAAGCCAGCAAACTCAAGAAGGGGGAAAGGGACATTTGGGGTAGAGGCAGGGGCACATTGTGAGCTAAGGAATTTGATCAGTGCCTGGTGACAGCCAGGTGATACCAGAAAATAAGAATCCCGGGTCAGAAGCTGACCCTTGTGTTCTGTCCCTTACATGAATGTGAATGCCAAAGAAGAGTCCATCCATCAGAGGATTTGGTCAAAAGGAGAAGGTACTTTAGATACAGGGTCTTTCTTCCACCTCCCTTAGATAGACAAAATATATCTTCATATTTTCAAATGTAAGTCAAATATATATTCTGGCAATTTTATTTTCAGTCTGTGTCATTCACTGCTTCTGGTAACAAGTTCCATGAATCTGAGCTCTGTGCAAAAGGCTGCATGTAAAGTGGTTAGAAAAACAAGTGGTTAGAGCCAGCTCTATGTGACCCTGAAGAAGTTATTTAACCTTTTAGTCTCTGTTTCTTCATTCTTCAACTGCAATTTATATGGTAGTACCAGAGTGCCGTGTTATGTGAAACTGCATACTGTACTAGGTAGCCTTACACACATGGAAGTAATGGGTATTATAGGTAACTTTCTAGAATAAAACTTATGCACCATATCTTCTCTGAGCTTCACCTCCAGTCCCCCTCTGCTCAGCCTCAATGATGTGTGGCTCCCCAGTGAGTGATTCTGCAGCATGACTCTTGAACTTTTTCACTTGCTGTTCTGCCACCACAATGCCCCTTTCCCTTTCTTCAACATTTCCTGCTCCTTCTTCATAAATGTAGGTTATGTATCACTTCTTTTAGGAAACTTGCTTGGAACCACTGGCCCAATTTAGAAAGGAGTCTTTGTGCTCAGAGCTCTCCACGGCCTTTATCACACTGTTGTAACTTTGGCTTTATTTTCCTGTCTTCACCACCAGACCTTAAATTCCATGAAGGAACAGACTGTAGTAGACGTTTTTGGTTACTTGCCTAACATGCATTGTCTCTTTCCTTCTCCTTTTTTTTTTTCAATTTTTTATTTAAATTCTAGTTACTTGACGTATAGCATAATGTTGGTTTTAGGAATAGAATTTAGTGATTCATCACTTACATATGACACCCAGTGCTCATCACAACAAGTGCCTTCCTTAATGCTCATCACCCATTTAACCCATCCCCCACCCATCTCCCTTCATCAACCCTCTGTTTGTTTTCTATAGTTAAGAATCTCTTATGGTTTGCTTCCTTCTTTTTTCTTCCTTCCCCTATCTCTATCTATTTTGTTTCTTAAATCCCACATGTGAGTGAAATCATATGGTATTTATCTTTCTCTTTATTCTAGCTTACCATAATATACTCTAGCTCCATCTATATCATTGCAAATGGCAAGATTTCACTCTTCTTGATGGCTGAGTAATATTCCTTTAGGTATGTGTGTGTGTGTGTGTGTGTGTGTGTGTGTGTGTGTGTGTGTGTGTGTACTACATACTACATCTTCTTTATATGCATCAGTTGATGGACAGTTGGATTCTCTCCATAGTTTGGCTATTGTTGATAATGCTGCTATAAACATCGGGGTGCATGTGTCCCTTCCAATCAGTATTTTGTATCCTTTGAGTAAATACCTAGTAGTGCAATTGCTGGGTTGTAGGGTAGTTTATTTTTAACTTTTTGAGGAACCTCCATACTGTTTTCCAGAGTAACTGTACCAGTTTGCATTCCCAACAACAGTGTTAGAAGTTTCCTCTTTCTCCACAACCTCACCAACATCTGCTGCTTCCTGTGTTAATTTTAGCCATTCTGACAGGTGTGAGGTGCTATCTCATTGTAATCTTGATTTGTATGTCCCTGATGATGAGTGATGTTGAATATCTTTTCAAGTGTTTGTTAGCCATGCAGGTGCCTTCTTTGGAAAAATGTCTATTCATATCTTCTGTCCATTTATTAACTAGATTATTTGTTCTTTGGGTCCTCTTCCTCTTTGTTAATGAAATCCTGTCTTGTCCTAGTCTCCATCCTTTCTACCTTAGAGCCCTCAAGTTCCAGGGAAGGTGATCCTGAGGAGTAGATCCTAATTATTTTAGCCCATTACTGAATTAAGTTGTTTGGCTCTGATAATGGGCTAGAGATGAGCATGTGACCTAAGTTCAACCAATCATACTGAAAGGAAAGAATTATAGTACATGCTTGAACTAAGAAATTTGAATCCTATGCTTAAAGCAATATACAACTATTGAACACATTTAATCTGAACATGACGTGAACAGGTATTTTTTTTCCTAGAAAGATTATTCTTAGAGCAATTCAGAGGATGTATTTGGGTATGAAGAAGGTAAAGAATTGAAGTGAGATCAATTAGGAGACTATTATAGTAATCTAGGTGAGTAATCATGAATGGCTCATGGGAAAGAAGAAGAGAGAAGGAGTCAAGTTACATTATGGAGGTAGGGTTACATTATGAATTGCAGGGGTCCTTGGGGGCTTGAAGGAGTACTACAGATTAACTGGAGAAAAGAGTCTAAGGTGATCCCAGACTTCTGACTCTGTGATTGCTTGGATGATCGTGCTTCTTCCTAAAACAGAAAATACTAGAAGAAGAGTGGATTTGGGAGGAGAAGGGGGTGATAATGAGCTCAGTTTTATATCTGCTGAATGTAGAACCCACATAGTCAATTTTCCAACAGCAAGCCTTGAGTAATTTTCTTATCATTTCCCTTTTCTTCGTGCTTCCTTCCTAGGATGGGTTGAATTGTGTCCCCTCCATGTTGAAGTCATAATGCCCAGCACCTCAGAATGTGACTGTATTTGGGGACAGGGTCTTGAAATAGGTAGTTAGGGTAAAATGAAGTCATAAGGGGAGCCCTAATCCAATGTGACTTGTGTCCTGTAAGAAGAGGAGATGAGGACATAGACACACATGGGGAAGACCCTGTGAAAACATAGGGAGAAGACAGCCATCTACCAGCCAGGGAGAGAGGCCTCAAAAGAAACCAGCCTTGCTGACACCCTAATCTCTAGAACTGTGAGAAAATAAATTTCTGTTGTTTCAGCCACCCACTCTGTAGTACTTTGCTATGGCAGCCCTAGCAAACTAATACACCTTCCCTGCACTGAACATTCAGAAGGGTAGAGGATTCATAATATTTCTATTCGTTATGAGATTTAGGGTATTGTAAGATGTAAAGTCCAAGAAATATGTTGAAGCTGAAGAAGTAATATGTCTCCAAGGGCAAGGCTGTGTCTAAATCTAGAAAGTCACATTAAATAGGTATCTGAAAGTTGCCATTGTGGAGGCTCCTCTGAAATTCAGGGTCCGTGGTTCTCAGATCAGCATTCCAAAACGCATAAGGAAACCTATTTACAATTTCAACCCTGTCTGCTTGCAAGTTTCCAGCTGTATTTACACAGCTGCTGAAGGCAGCGCAGATGAGAAGGATTCTCCACTTCACCACTTAGAAACCCACACTGAGAATAGTTCAGAAAACGCCTTCATATTTGAGAATTCACTAAGTCTCAGGAAGGAACACAAAACATCAAGAATTAAGCCACTGACATGGGGACTTTGGCAATGAAAGGAGGAAAAATAGTGTAAATTTAGCAAAGTATGAAATACAAACTTAAAAGTGAATACAGGATGACTTATAACCTATGTCACTCTATAAAACATAACAATGAACATAGTATTCAAAAGATAAAGGACGAGGACACCTGGGTGGCTGAGTTAGTTAAGCATCTGACTCTTGATTTCAGCACAAGTCATGATCTCATAGTCGTGAGATCAACCCCCGCATTGGGCTCTGCACTGGGCATGGAGGCTGCTTAAGAGACTCTCTCTCCCTCTCCCTCTGCCCCTCTCCCCAGCTCGCTCTCTCTCTCTCTCTCTCTCTCTCTCTCTCTCTCTCTCAATTAAAAAATAAAAAAAATAAAGGACAAACATAGGAGGTGAGGATCTTCTGAAAACCATGGCACCCTCAATCTTGTATTTTGTCCAACATCTGGAAATAATTGAAAATCCCTGGAAAAGTCAAGTGAGCCCTCCTGGAGGTGAGGAACAAGCTAGCTGTTGCAGAAACAAAGAGATAAATGGAAGGAATGTCTCAAAGGAAGATTTATCCAGATTATCCTACCAGGCAAAACAGACCATATGAAACACATTTTAAAAATTAGCCTTCTGCTTGCCTTAAAAGTTATCTGAATGGTGATGCAAAACTTTAAAAATAATACCGGTGGTGAATGCTGTTCCAAAACAAGTAAAAGGAAACTATTTTAAAATCCCAATGTGTGTGCACCCGTGTGTGTGTGTGTGTGTGTGTGTGTGTGTGTGTGTGTGTGTGTTAGCTAATTACCCTTAACAAAGAAGAATGTTTTTTTTCCGTGGGAAATTCTGAATTTTAAAACTGATTAAAGTAATCAACGAGTATTCTCCACAGCACTAGGGAAGAACAGAATTGCGCTCTAAGAAACTGACAAACTATATACTATTACATGATATGAAGGTGGTGTTTATCATTCAAGAGGTAGAGTAACAAAATGCCCCTAGATGTAAATATCCCTTGATCTTGTGCTGTGTTTACAACATTCTGTACATACTAGCTCTCATTTTGAAATTAACTCAAGCACCTTGTGAGCTGAGCAAAATTCTGTCCCATTCTCCAGACTTTAATAGAGCCTGAGATACCCAGGATTAGAGTTTAGGGCACCCTCACTGAGGCACCTTCCTGACCTGACCACTCACTGGAGACGAAAGGAGGAGACTGACCAAAGAGAGAAACAGCTGATTGGAAGACAGAAGACTCTTTGCCTTTAGAATGAACTTCTGCTTTTCAAAATTTGGGGTAATGTACCTCTTCTCCTTGTGGATGCAGTCAAGAAGGTAAGCCCTTGTCAGAAGCTTCAGATACAGATTCCCCTGGAATTCATAGAAATACACATGCAAAGAATAATGAAGGTGCTTAGGCTTAACTAATAATATCACGTATATTTGTTGTACTTTTAAAACATATATACATAAGATTGGGGAATAGGTAGCAAAAACAAAGGGAGTCACTTAGGATCACAGCTCAGTTAGCAACATTGATTAGCCTGTCTAAATCATGACTAGATTGCATTACTTTTCGCTGAAAGCCCACCGTTTTACGGAACATAGCATTTGAAACAAGCATAGCTCATGTGCAGGCAGTTGGCTTATGTAGTCCTTATATCGATTCTGTGACATTCTCATCTCACAGATGAAAAACTGAGGTAGAGAGAGGGTAAGCCCTCCGCTCAGCACAGTGTAAATAGTACAGCTGGGACTTGAACCCAGATCAGATGGACAGTGGTTAGTCCTTCACTCTTCGACTTCCCCTAATTTTTTGGCCATACTCTCTGGCTTCCTCTCTCATGTTTTCACAGACACGTCTTCCTTCTTCTACCCCATACATTTTTGTGATTTACAGAAATGAGATGGTTCTTCAGGCAGAACAGTTTGTTGAAATGGCACCTAAACTGTCTCTAAAACAGCTTGTGATCCTCTGAGGTGATCAATTTATTTCAAAAATGGTTTTGAATGACACCATGTGCTAGTTACTCCACTCCATACTGGTAATGACAAACTGTCAGGAAACACCCCTGAAAAACCAAGATTCTCTTCCCCCCTTCCACACACATGTATTCATTTACATACACACCTATTATTATAGCTCCTTTTAAAAGTGCACACATATCATGACTTCATGCTCACCTTGGTTTTGGCCTTGTATGTAGCCCTTTCATTCTAAATTCAACACCTTACTGGAGTTAGAAAAGGTGTCCTAATCATTTCTTTTAAACCGTGTAAAGTTTTATTTTTGTAGATCCTCAAAGGCATTATAATAAAATAGTGAGAATTTGACTCTGTGATTAGGAAAGCCCATGAGACTTCCCTGAGAATTCTGAGAATGTGCACTTGAGAAGCTGAAATCAGGACAGTTCCAGGACAAATTGCCAGGTTTTCTTTTGCATGGACTTGCCTAAGTTTGCACCAAAAGGTCAGCGCCTTAAAGCACTGTAATGTCTCAACTGTACCCTGAAGAACTGAAAGGGTAAGACACCTCAGCTCCTCACTAAAGAGAGAAATCTTCAGGCAATCGAGAACACAAGTGTAGAAGGGCGTGCAAGGTGGTGCTCTGTTATCCTCCCCAACACTGAATCCGCCCAGGACAGACATCTGAAAACTTCTCTTCTTGGGTCTGCCTCCCTCATTGTCTACTGGGTATTTTCAGCCTTGTCTCTCCCCCTGGACTTCTGTTGCTTCTTCCCCAAAACCTCAAGTTCAAATGAGCAGTCCATTGATTTCTCCTCCATGGAGTTGGGTGCTTTTCTAGTTTGAATGGGAGACAAGAGCCAAAGGCTCAGGAAAGGGGTGAATAAGTGCCTTTTCCTGGAAGAGTCTGATGAGGGGCAGAGGTTACATTTCTTTCTGTCATAAATCCTTTGCGTGGTAATTCTTCACTGGTTGTTAAGTTCAGAAACTTTTTCATTCCTCTGTCAACAAATTTACAGTTTTGCAGTTTTAAATGTCCTGAATTCTTTCTGTCCATTTTCCACAAGTTGCAATTTACTTTAACATCTACCCTACTCCAGGGATTTAAGGATACACAGGAACAGAGCCTCTGTTGGTGATATACCATCACATCCCTGGGAATCTAAGCAGTCAACAATTTTGATGCTTCAACTTGAGTTAGGCTACACAGAGATTAGACAGAACTGTATTTTTGTAACATATATGAAAGGAAGATTTTATGAGACAAATTAATGAGATAAAGATTTAACCTTCCAAAAGCCTAGCTCACTGTTTTAAAGACTAGCTTCAGCACATTTTCCATAATTTTCATAAAATGTGCTATAAATTACAAAAAAAGAACTTATTTATTAAAGTAGTCCCTGAAGGATCTATGCTTAGGAGTAGTTAGCACACTGGCAACTCTCTTGGTGGCCTCACAAGGTAAAAAGTAGCAGAAATCTCCATCTCCTATACAGACCTAGCTCTTTTGACTAAGTGGCCCTGATGCATCCCTACCTGAATGTCCCATGGGTATCATAAACTCACCTTATCCCAACCTGAAATTATCATTTTCTTCAAAGTCTTTGAATCGCTTCAGTTCTCTGTTTATGCAAATGGTCACAGCTCCATGCATTCACTCACTCTAGGTGGAAACCTTCTTCAACTCACTGTTCTGATCAGTCTGTGGTTGGTGTTAATCCTTTATCTTAAACAGCACCCTTCAAGCCTCAAGTAAAACATGACCTCCTGTGTGGAGCTTCCCTGATGGTGCCTGTGATACCTCATGGCACTGTTCATTTGACTAAGTATTTGTTGAGCACCTTCTTATTGGGCACAAAGGAAAGTGCTAAGCACTGGAGTTAGAACAGTGAACAAGACAGACCCTGGCACTGTCCTAATGGAACTTAATTCTACAGTCACAATCACAATTCATGATGCAAATCAACAAATTATAAGATAAAGAAAAAAATGTTTTAAATGATGTGCCAAAGAATGGCTGGGGGCAGGGTGGGGGAAAGGATATTTAGGGAAGGTGTCTTGGAGCTGACACTTGAGCTATAAGACCTGCAAAATGAGATGGAGCCAGTAACTGAAAGACATAGATGGTGAGCATTCTATCAGAGGGGAGGAAGGCAAGTGCAAAGGTACTGTGGCATCAATCTATGGGGTATGTAAGGCATAAGAAGAGTGTGATTGAGATCATATGGCTGGAGTGTAATGAGTAAGAGAAAAGAGTAGTGAAGATGAGATCAGAAAGGCAGGCATTCTTCTAGTTTAGCACATATCACATTGTATTGCCCCTCCCCCACTCACGCTCTGTCTCTCTCTGTCTCAGAAATAAACATTAAAAAAAATTTTTTTAAATAGAGTTTCAAGAGTCTAATAAGTTCACAATAACGAAGTTTTACTAAATGTTTGTTCCATCATCAATATTCAACTTCAAAGATGCACAGAATTTGTGGAGAATTATACAAACTATGGTTTCCCTCCTTAGGTTATCAAGGCATATCTTAACTTTAAATTTTGTTAATGTTTTATTTATTTTTGAGAGAGAGAGAGAGAGAGAGACAGACAGACAGGCCATGAGTGAGGGAGGGGCAGAGAGAGAGGGAGACACAGAATCCGAAGCAGGCTCCAGGCTCTGAGCTGTCAGCACAGAGCCCAACATGGGGCTTGAACTCACAAACTGTGAAGATCATGATTTTAGCCAAACGTGGGTGCCCAACCAACTGAGCCACCCAGTCACCCCAAGGCATGCTTAACTTTAGAATTTATTTGAGGCATTATAATTATTTTTTTAATCCTTAACCATACCAAACTCAAGTATGATTTAGTGCCAAAGTTGAAGTTGAGTTGATGCTAATCTGACTGGATGTCAGGAAGAAAAGATAATGAATTATTCCCAATCCCCTCTCCCTGGGCAAGCAAGAGAAAAAAGTGGGACAGCTTGACTTGAATGACTTCTTTCAAAATATTTTCCAAAGCTCATGCACAGAACCATTTTTCTCCCAGGAAAGAAACATTCAATATGGAAAATTTTGGTTTCGCTTGAAGAACAAAAAAGTCTTCAAACGTCTATCTCTCATCCATGTTAATGCCTTGTTTTCTTTTCCTCTAGCTGTTAGGGGAATAGCACCGATGTTTCATTTAGAAAGAATGAAATGATGCAGACTGCACGTAAGCAGTAGGTAAAGACACATGAGGGGGGACATAAGTCATAAGAGGGGCAGCTACTAATGTATATGTTTTTAGAGGTTCTGTGTTAGCACATTCACCTGCATAATCTCCCTTAAACTTCCACAAATTCTTTGAGTTAGACATTCTTTAACTGATTCTAACAGATTTTAATACATTTTAACAGATACGGGATTCCTGAGTAAACAATTTGCCTGAGAGCACACACAGTTACTAAATGACAAGAGACAGGATTTGAAAGCAGGACTGACTGGCCAGAAGCTTCATTCTCTTTGACACACAACTTTTATACACACAAACATGCATACATATGCATGCACAAGTGAATATATATTCCTTACATAGCTATATCTGCCAACGGAAAATTTAGAAGCAGGGTTTTATCATGCCATCAAAATTTAGTATTTCCCCATCCTTCTAATGTAAACCAAAAATTACACCCCAGTCCCTAAGAACATGCTGCACGACTTCAGTTTTAGCTCAACAGTTGAAGCAAACGAACCAGGATTACAGAATGATTTAAAAATATCTATCTGTTGTTACAATAGCTTAGTTATGAAGGCCACTGTAAAATGTCACCATTAAAGGATAGGTTTTAGAGGAAATGGAATTACTAGGAATTCCATGGTCTGTAAGACAAGGAGTTTGGACTAGAAGTGTCTCCAAATCCCTTCTGGTTCTAACATTGTAAAAATCCTATGACTTTAAAGCTTGGAATGGAATGGTTGCATGAAAATTTACAAATGGGATCTCCTGCTTAAATGCATTTCTTTAGTTGCCCTCCAACTGTGCTGACTTGTAAAATTATCATCTCACTTACACTCTACTTGGTCAAGGGTCTCTCTTTTGCACTCCTGGTAAATAGTCAGAGGTGATGGATGGAGAGTGAGCCTACTTGGTCTGGCTCCACATCTAGGAAAAGGTGAAAAGCCTCAGTGTTAGCAACCAAGTCATCTCTTCCAGCTTCTCACTGAACACAGGGACAAGGATGCTTCTGGGTTTTTATGGGAACTGGAAATGCAGCTTTGACCGTGGGGCAGTATGTTTTCCATAAAGAACATAACTGGAATCACCTTAGATTCAGCACCTGAAAGATGTTATTTTCCTGAAATGTTCCTCTTCATGAATCCTCCTTACTACGTATTATTAATCAGCTTAGCATAAATGATGCTGAATTTCACAGCATGAAGGTTTAGATGAGGTAATGTTACCTTGTTACTAATGGTTACTGCTGCTTAGTTTCTCTTAAATAGCAGAATGTTGATATTCAAATGATTTATTTTAGATTCTATGTTCATCTGTATTCAACTAAAGTCAACATAGTATTGATAATTCCAGAATTTTCCTCTATATAAACACAATTTCTGTCAACTATTAAGCAGGTTCATACATTATCTATATGTCCTCAGTTGCAGGTTACAACAGACAGTAAAGCGGGCAAATTATAGTGCGTATAATTTTCATTTGATTCTATCGGTATTTATTTAAAAACAATTTAGGAAGCTACCATACGCCCAGCACTGTACCATGTTCTTAGATTCAAGATGAATCCTCCGCTCAAGAAAGGTGCAGCCTAGTCGGGTGGACAGAATTATAAACATACATAAAGACACTAGTCAGTATCTACTTCTCTAAAACAAAGTGTAACAAATGGTATTTGGAGGTTACTCATTAGTCCTTGACCGCACAAAAAACGGTAATGATGTGTTATTTTTATTTCGTTCAGATCAAGAAGTGGGAGCTGAAGTATTAGTCAAAAGCTCTTTGCTCAAGATATTTGGGAATAACTATTTATTCCACTGAGAATATTTAACATAATATCTTCAGTGAATTTATTTGGAAAGGGTGAGAATCTGTCCTTTTCAGTTTTCCAACAAAGATCAATAAGAATTTGTCCTGGGTAAACTGTGATCAAAATTATCATGCCAAGATGTCTCTTTGCTCTTTACCAAGAAGACCCATAACCAAAGATAAGGTTAGAAATGATCTAAAGTTCTTCCCCTATCACAAGAGGATATCTCTTTGTTCAAAAATATGTTGCCTTCTACAGAGTGCTTAATATTCTTTTCTGTTTTTCTAAAAACCCTGGTGAGTCCAAATTTGGCTTATGTCATCACGGAGCCCTGCACGGCACAGCAACCCCGAAGTGCTTGGGGCAACCCCAAAGGTGAGCTTAAACCAAAAGACATAGAACCACACTCCTGAACCAGGCAGGCCCTTCACCTCTAGGCCATAGGGAAAAGGTGATGAAGAGCCCCTTGTGTTTTTTTCTACTCTGTTCTTCTAGGAAACAAGTTCTTGATTCAGTATATATTCCTGGAATTTACTCTGAAGCCTCAAAGATGAAGAGCTCTAAAAACATCATTCAACTAACCAGTATTCAGTTAGTTTGCCTTGCACTGCGTGCCTAGAATTGTGCTAGATGCTATGGACAAGAGGGAGGGAGAGAGAGAAGAGGAGGAGGAGGAGGAGGAGGAGGAGGAGGAGGAGGAGGAGGAGGAGGAGGAAGTACAGAGGAAAAGAATAAACCAGAGGGTAGATTAATGGTCCCCCAAAGATGTCTATGTCCTATCCCCACAACCTCTGAATATATGACCTTACATGGTAAAGGGGACTCTGCAGATGTAATTAAAGTTATAGACCCTAAAAGAGGAAGATTATCCTAGATTATTCAGTTGTGCCCACCTAATCACATGTGCCTATAAAAGCAAAGAAACTCCTTCAGGTGCGGCAAAAAGGGATGCCACAGAAGGGGGCATTCTGAGAGACTGAAAATGTGACAAGTCAATGCACTGTGGTAGGCTTGAAGAAGGAGGGGCAATAATGCGGGAGTGCAGGTGGCCTCAAGATGCTGAGAGATGCTTCCGGCTGACAGCCAACAAGGAAACAAGGGCCTCAGTTCTATGAACTCAAAGAAGTGAATCTGCCAACAACCTGGAAAGCCTGGAGATGGATTCAACCGCAGAGCCTTCAGAAAGGAACACAGCCTACTGACATCCTGGTTTCTGTCTTACAAGAATCCAATCAGAGGATTCAGCTGGACTTCTAACCCATAGAACGTTGAGATAAAAGAATGAGTGTCCTTATAACTGCTAAATTTGTGATAATTTGTAATGGCACCAATGGAAAACTGATACAAATAATAAATGGTTCCCAGCTGCAAAGAATCTGATGGGGGAGAAAGTGAGTAAATGTCAAGCTTATAATACTATGATTTTAATAGAAGGGGTCAGTGGATAAGGCAAAATCATCCTTATGAATGAGATCAATAGTTTTGAGCATCTCTGTGATATCACCTTAAGTCTCTGTCTATATACCAGTCCTCATTTTGAGGGCATTTTATGAGATCCTCTAAGCAGATCAAGTCTTTGGGCATAGTGGTTAGTGCCTACCAATCTCTCTGTGACTTATAGGCTGTCCTAGGGTTGTGTGAGCAATCTGATCATCACATATAAAACATTTCAGGGGCGCCTGGGTGGCTCAGTAGGTTCATCATCTGACTTTGGATCAGGTCATGATGCCATGGTTCATGAGTTCGAGCCCTGCATCAGGCCCTGTGCTGACAGCTCAGAGCCTAGAGCCTACTTCAGATTCTGTTTCCCTCTCTCTCTGCCCCCTCCCCCGCCCACACTCTCCCTCCCTCCCTCACTCTGTCTCTCTCTCTCACAAAAATCAATAAACATTAAAATTTTTTTTGAACACATCAAAGTTGAACAAATGACTAACATAGAATATTACTAAGAATGTAACTTGCCTTTTGCTTTCTTGAAAAAACTAAGATAGCAACCATACTTATGTTTTATATGCAGGCTTCCTTTTAATTCTCTAGAGTGTGCATTAGGGCAAGATTATTATTTTTTTTTTAATTTTTTTTTCAACGTTTATTTATTTTTTGGGGGGGACAGAGAGAGACAGAGCATGAACGGGGGAGGGGCAGAGAGAGAGGGAGACACAGAATCGGAAACAGGCTCCAGGCTCTGAGCCATCAGCCCAGAGCCTGATGCGGGGCTCGAACTCCCGGACTGCGAGATCGTGACCTGTCTGAAGTCGGACGCTTAACGACTGCGCCACCCAGGCACCCCAGGGCAAGATTATTTTTAATAATCCAGAGAGTGAATTTACAGCATAAATTATTGACTAATAATGATCAAGACACATCTTGTGGGTGGTGAAAGAAAAAGTAGACAAGGGCTTTGTAAAATATGCTTTGGAAACCTGGTGTAAAGAAAACATCCCAAATTATTCTCTCAATTATTAATAGAGATAGAAGACTAGCAACAATCTGGGGGAAATATTCTCATATCACAGAGAAAGGTCTCATTTTTTTTTTATTATCCAAAGAGCTCCCATAAATCAACAAAGGACCAACAACTTTATAAAATAATAGATTAGGTATATTAAAAGAGAAATTCTGGAAAAGGAAATACAAATGCTTTTAAACTTTTGAGAAGAGACTCAAAGACTCTCAAATTAAAACTACAAAGAAACATGATTTATACATATTGGACAGACATGTTCAAACATTTGCTGATTTACTGTGGCCATGTGTATGAGGTGAAACAGTGTCAGATTTTGCCAGAGGTGCACATGCTAGTTGAAAACACTTTGGAGACAAATCACTTCTGGACCTTTTGGCTACGATCAAGTGGAGACAATTTATTCATATCCACTAGAGATTTCTCTAATGTTTACTTATTTGAGAGAGAGAGAGAGAGAGAGAGAGAGAGAGAGAGAGAGAGAGCACACATGCATGTGCACAAGTGGGGGAGGAACAGAGAGAGGGAGACAGAGGATCCCAAGTGGGCTTTGTGCTGACAGCAGCGAGCCCAATGCAAGGCTCAAACTCATGAACCTTGAGATCATGACCTGAGCCAAAGTTGGACACTTAACCAACTGAGCCACCTAGGCACCCCTATTCACATTTACCAACATTAATAATGCACATATCTCTCTGTCCAGCAACTTTACTTCTTATACTTCTTACACTTGTATACGTGAAAAGCGATCTATGCACAAGGATAATATTTGGGACACACTTTATAAAAGCGAATGTTTGGAAACAACTTACATTTCTGCTATCAGTGGGCTAGTTTAAATAAATCATGGAAAATCCACTGAATACTGTACAGCAGTTAAAGAGAATGAACAAACTTGGAATAACCATTTTGCAAAACCGTTTGGCTATGTTTCCTAAAGCTAATGAAAGGGCAACCTCATAACCCAGTCTGCACTTAGATAAATACCCAAGATAAATGAATACCTGTATCCGCTAAAAGATATGCCTAAGTCTGTCTATAGCAGCTTTAATCAAAATAATCCCAAACTAAAAACAATCCAGGTGTCCATCAACAGGAGAATGAGTAAATAAATAGTGATCTATTCATATAATGGTATAATACTCAGCAATAAAAATAAATTGATACATGTGACAACATGGAAAATCTTTCCAACATGTTGAGGGAAAGAAGGAAAATACAGATATGGTTTCATGTATATGAAGTTTCAAAACAGGCAAAACTAATCGTAATGATAGAGTAGAAGTTGCCTCTGGTGGCATGGGGGAGCATTCTAAAATGATGGGAATGTTCTGTATCATGATCTGAATTGTGGTTGCATGAATGTATACATAAAATTCTTCCTGATGCACACTTAAGACTGATGCACTTTATACACTTTCTGATTTATGTTTCACTTCAATAAAAACCTAAAAGAGGAAGAATAGGGAAAAACATGAGGATGAGTAAGAGGACAGCATACTTAGACATATCTGTGTATTTAATTTATACGCTAGATTATTAAGTGAAAGCATTTCTCAACTAGAGTTCCTCATCTGAACCACAACACATAGATGAGTCTTTATAACTTTTTCCTCAAATCTCCCAAGTATGGTACATAATACTGTTCCTGAGGCCTAGGAGAAATGTTAATTTATTACATGCCATGGATACCTTCATGTGCCAGAACTTAACTTTCTCAAGGAATCCTGGCTGAGAATGTTTACATATGCTACATTTTGTGTTGTTTTTAAAAAATATATGTTTATCACAAAAAACAAATAGTGATTGTTTGGGGCAGGAACTGGGTAGGTCATTTCTAGCTATTATGACCAATTGTACAATTTGAATTGTGTACTATGTGCATGTAAACACACAGATTTCTAGATGGGGCCGTTGGTGGGCGCCTGGGTGGAGCAGTCGGTTAAGCGTCCGACTTCAGCCAGGTCACGATCTCGCGGTCCGTGAGTTCGAGCCCCGCGTCAGGCTCTGGGCTGATGGCTCAGAGCCTGGAGCCTGTTTCCGATTCTGTGTCTCCCTCTCTCTCTCTGCCCCTCCCCCGTTCATGCTCTGTCTCTCTCTGTCCCAAAAATAAATAAACGTTGAAAAAAAAAATTAGATGGGGCCGTTGGAGTGTAAGAGAGCTGGGATACTTAGGAATAAATGTATGATTGTATGTTAACAAAGAAATATATGCTAGCCACATTTTGCAGCAAAAAATGTTTTAGACTCAAGTTTTAAATCCAAAATGCTGTTTTTATTACTTTGAATAATCTAAGAAAGAAAAAATAAGAATTTTGATGGCAAAGTGTATGATTGAAGATTTCCAAACTTCCAGAAATTGTAGATGTAGAGGAAAAAAAGAAATTTTTCAGGGGCATAATTAAAGTATGGCAAGGTTCCAGTAATATTCTACTAGCAGTTTGGGTCTCTTCTTCCCACCTAGCCCAACTGTCATCTGATGGCCTGTGTGATGGCTTATGTGAAATAGTTGATGATTGAGATAAATAGGGGAGGGGAGGCTCAGCAATTTGACTGTTTCCCTGGTAATTTTAAAGGCCAGACAGCAAAATATCAAAATAGCTCCTGGTTTGCTGGTGGGTCAAGGTAAGTAAAGCCAAAGAAAGACAAAGAAACTGAAGCCTGATGGCAGACAGTATTGGATTTTCTAGAGACCAATTTAACACGCATGTGCGCGCACATACATTCACATACACCAGAAACGGGAGTGGTCTTGGTGAGCAGAAGCAAGTCATGTTCCAGTCTCCAGCCAACACATCAGGCTCTTGATATACCAGGAAAGTCGCACCAGAATTCCCAGATACATTTGTAATAATGGAGATAACAGTAACTACTATAGAATAAGAACTATGAGATTTATTGAGCACATCAAGGCATGTGCCAAGTGCTTCAGGTACACTATATTGTTAAACCCTCAGAGCATCCCATTGCAGTAATGATGCTGTTATCCTCATACTACAAATGAGGAAACAGACTCAATGAGTTTAAGTAGCTTGCTTAATAGTTGAGTGTGGAACCTACTTCCTTTCCCCTGAGCCATATCCTGTTTGTGTATTACATGGCTCAGCATCAGTCAGTTCTCTGAGTTCCTTATGTCAAGAATTACGCATGCAGCTTTACACAGAGCCCAACTCCTTATTTATTTCATCATGATGTAGGTTTTTTCCACAATCCATTACATTTCTTAATTTGCTAATGCATTTGACCCCATTTCTCGAAATGGGCACTAATTTCTTAGAAATACTTTACAAATTTGTTTTTATTTGTTTGTTTGTTTTGCTGTGACACTCATCCTCGGGAGCAGATAGAGATTTCTTGAAAAAGGCTGACAAGTAGCATATTCTTTAGCATCTTGCAAAGCCCTGTGATGGAGCCCTCTCAAATAAAGTTTGTTGTTCGAGTGTTAATAAATGTAAAATACCTTCAGAGCTAGTTCAATAGCGTATTGTTTCTGGAGAAAGTTCTTTGATTATCTAGGATAAGTTCACAATGGCAACATCTCCTTCAGTATTACAATATGTTTTTATCCTTTTAATGGTCCTAGACTATCAGGGAGGAGCATCATTTACACTATATGGAAACTCCTTGATTTAAAATCCTTCACTGCTTACAGCATATATGTCCAGAAAATATTAGATAAGTAAATTAATGAAAAGAGGAATATCTTTCCATTTTCTTTCTCAGATTCTGTGTAGAATAATCTCTGTTCGCTTGGTTGCAAAGTGGTTGAATAGGGTCAGTTTATTGTTTCGTTGTGGTATCTCTCAGCCAGCCCAGGGGCAAGAGGAGTAATCAGACTTCTCAAGGACCTGGAAGCAGGAACTAGACGGCTTTGGGGAACCATATTTCTTTCTCTAGTTCTGGAAGCCAAATAGATTGCATCCGCGTCAAATCTTTTAGCATCTACTTTGGGCTTCTGCCTCAGCTGACAGGTTTGCTCTGCCTTGCTCAGATTTTTTGAGCTATTATCTTTTAGTCCTGTCCCATTGTTCTGCAGAAACCATCTGATTGCATTAGTCCAAGCCAGTGGGCACCATGATCCATTCAGCTGCAGGCAGGTGTGTGGGATGACAGGGTCCCCACCCTCTCAGCAGGGCTGTGGGAGTGGAGAGGAGTGAGCCCAGGGAGACTTGCTAAGAGGATCAGGGGAGCAGTGAGGACCTGACTATGGTGAAAAGAGTTACAATTTGTAATATAGCTGCCATGTGGGAAGCAATATTCTTCCAGAATCTGCCTATTTAGGGACGATGCAGAGAGCATCTTTATCATATTTAGATGTTTCCATAAAGGCCTCTCTTGAGTCAATCTATTTCTGAAAGTTCACAGGATTTAAGGATAGGCTTTGGAATTGGGCTATAGGAGAGAGGACAAAAGTGGGATTTACCTATTTGATTTAGATTTTAATGGAGACTTGAAGGCTTCTAGATTGTAGGATGATTTTTGCCTCAGAAGCTCTGTGCTTAGGCATATTTATAATGTCTGAGGCTGGAGCTCTCCCTGAATGTTTTGGAAATCAGAAATGGAAAACTTAAGTGGATAGTGCTGGCTGCAATTCAATGCATGCTAGTGCAATGCAGAGGGGGGAATGTTATTTAAAACCACAACTGAATGTAGCAACTTCTGCCTTTTCCATGGAGAAGACAGGGGTGGGAATAGGGAATAATTCATACAGCTGAAGGATTGAATCTCTTCACTGCTCCTTCCCCTCACACAAGGAGGTGGAGGAGGGAGAAAAGGTGAGGCTGAGATTTAGACGGCCTGTGTGGTTTAGCAGAATACATTAGTGGGTCTTTGCACAGACAGAGTCTATCTCCTGAGTGCAGGGTATGGAGATTCAGTGCAGCCAAGGTGAAATACTACTTTTTGTGAGAAAATGGAAGGTATTTTAAAGTTTTTACTCCTGAGAGGGAAGAGGCAGACAAAGAAACAGGGAAATAGGGAGAGAGAAAGCCCTGGAACACAGCAAAGGGTCCATAGAGCTTTTCAAATTAGGGGTTTCCAATGTTCTATTTTGAGCGATTTGTTTGGCTACAGTGAAAATCCCATCCATTACTGCAAGTGTCAGTCAAATCAGCTACATGGAGAAGACTATGAGTGTTTTTATTTGTGAGAGTTTGGTGGGGTGTATTTCTTTGTGTGTGTATATCATGGAGGGAGGCTGGATTTCAAGTCTTCTAAGTGGTAGAGAATAGGAGAGAGCATATAAAACAGACTATTCATTAATGGAACTAACTCAGTAAAAGCAAGAGCTAAGGGTCGTCAGTGATGGAAAGCTTTTCAATACCTCACTATTGCTTCCTGTAGGAACCTTTACTTTGCAAAGAAGGCCACACCAGTGTGTCGCCTTTTTTTTTTTTTTTTTTTTTACAATGTGACACTGACACATCGCCATCAAGGATAGAGCCTATGATTCTTCTCCCTGAATCTGCTGGATCCTCATGAGTACCTCAATCAATAAATAAGGTGGAAGTGATGCTGCATGACTTCTGAGGCTAGGTCAAAGAAGGCAATGCAGCTTCCACCTGTCTCTTGCTTTCTCTCAGGATGCCTGCCCTTGGAACCACACCTCCATATGTGAGGAAGCCCATGCATTATAGAAAGACCATGTGTGTATATTCTAACCAGCAGCTCAGCTATGCACCCAACCAACTTCAACTCCTAAAAATGTAGGCAAACAAGCCTCTGATGATTCCTGTTCTCAGTCTTCAAGTTTTCCAGCTTTAAAGCCCATACATTGTGCAGCAGTGGTAAGCCATCTCTGTTATATCCTACTCGGGAGCTATAAGAAATAATCAATAATTATTGTTTTAAGCCACTAAGTTTTAGGGAAATTTGTTATGCTACATTAGATAAATAATATATCCTCACTCCCAGAATCCCCAGAAGAAAACTTACAAGTTTGTGATGAACTTTGGACTAATTCTACTTGAAGCTTAAAGAATTGGGTCATATCTGTTTTCATAGCACTTGCTAGATCTCAAGTACTATTCTTTGCACTTCAAGAGTCCTGTACCCTGAAATAAAAAGGATATCAGGGCATAAAAGGGATGATCTGAATGTTTGACTCCCCACAAAATTCTTTTTTTGAAATCCTAACCTCTAAAGTTAATGGTATTAGGAGGTGGGGCCTTTGGGAAGTACTTAAGTCATGAGGGTGGAGCCATCACAAATGGGATTAGTGTCTCATACAACAGGCTTTGGAGAGATCCCTGGCGCCTTCTACCACACTGCAACAAGAAGTCTGCAAACCAGAAGAGAGCTCTCACCCAACCATGCTGGCGTCCTGATCTCAGACTTTCAGCCCCCAAGACCGTGAGAAATAAATTCCTGTTGTGTATAAGCCACCCTGTCTGTGGTATTTTGTTATAGCAGCCTGAACATACTAAGACAGGAGGGGAGTTATTTCATCTTTTAGGAATAAAAAGGCACACTCCAAAAATGGTCAAGGAGAAAACAAGTGGCTCAATACACTAAAGAATTAATTCCTCCAGTTTCAGCTACTTACTAACCATGTTACTGGAAAACTACTTTGGTTTTTGTCTCATTTTCTTCACCTGTAAATCCAGCTAATCCATGTTTATAATTATAAGGATTTCTAAAGAATATGCATACAGTGTTTAGCATAGCATCTGATACAGAATAAGCAATCTATAAATACTAGCTATTGTTATTAGTAATATGCTTAGCATAGTACCTAACACTAGGTAATGGCTTAATAAATGGTAGATGCAATTATTGTAGTACTCCAAATACTTGGAGCTAATGCTACTCCATATCACTAAATTCTGCCTTCCTATTTCCATGGCTATATCCCTGGAATTTCCATATGAAGAGGACAGAAAGTTCCATAGTATATTGAATGAACTATACCAGTATGATTAGTAAGCACACAATAAAATTGAACTCATTCAAAGTGTCCTAACCTAAAGCAATTTGTTTGTTAACTACCAGCCTAAAAAGGCATTGAGTCATCTCTACATGTGTTGGAATATAAATGGCAATCCTTAGAGATGTGATCATATATTGTGCCAACCTTGGAACATATTCATAACTTGGAGAATCTGTGTTTCAAATTAGACTCTTACATTTTGAGTAGTTAATTCCATTTACGCTTAACTATATGAAACTTTTGACTCTTCTGCAAAATAGAGCTGAAAATAGCTTCTCTGGGCATCTGATAGTTCTAAATTAACTCTATAAATAACATTTTGATGAGTAAAGCAGAGAAAAGCCAGAAATTTTCCATAATATACACAACAAGTGGAAAATTCAACTAAGTGGGTGTAGGAAAACAAAGAACCACATGGTATTTTTTTAATAGAGACCTTTTTTCAGACTTTGGGTGAACTCACAGTAGGAAGGCCTCATTGTTCTACAGTATCAGCAGGAAACAACCCCCAAACTGTAGGTGACAGACACTTCAACACACTTACCAACTACATAACTGGTCATAATTTCTCCACCTAAAATCTTCATGCTAATTGTTCCCCCTTGAGATGGAGCAGAGAAGATGCACTGGCTCCCTGAGGCAACTCAGCTATATTGTGTAAATTCTTAGTTTATTTTGCAATATGGAATTTCAATTTCCTTAAGAGGTTAAAAATCTTTCCAAGATAACTTTATATATTCTTCAAGTTGGGGAAAAATATACATTAGGAGATGACTTAGCTCAAATATTCAAACCAATTTGTTGTTGTTTACCTTAACTTTACCGGCCAGGCGGCTACAACAAAATTAAAGAATTAGCTAAGATGTCTGTTGGAGGTGCAATCAGTTTTGCCAAAAAAATGTCTCAATGTGTACAAATTCGTACACATTTTCACAAAGCCTAACAAATCAGTTTTGAAACACATGAGGTTGACTAAGGTAGAAAATTGTCAAGCTAAACTTTTTCATTTTTAAAACTGTTTCAACTTACCTAGTATAATTGAAGTACATTAAAGCGCACATATGTAAAGTGTACAATTTGAACAATCTTAGCATATGTATGTACCTATGAAATCATCACCAGAATCAGGATAATCATCATCTCCATCACCCCTAAAAGTTAACCTGTGACCCTTTGTAAAGCTTCCCTCCTTCTACTCCTACCCACAAACAACCACAGATCTCCTTTCTGTCACTACGGATTATTTTGCATTGTTTAGAATTCTATTTAAATGGAATCCTAGGGTATGTGCTCTTTTCTCCCTGCCTTCTTTCACTCAGCATGATTTTGAGATTCATCCATATTGTTAGATACATCAACAGTTCTTTCCTTTTTATTACTGAGTAATAAATATTACATTATGCAAATAAAACACAATTAGATTATTCATTTACCTATTGGTAGACATTAGGGTTGCTTCCGGTTTGGGGCAATTACAAATTGAGCTGCTTTGAATATCTGTGTACAAGTCTTTGTGTAGACACAGGTTTTGTTTTTCCTGGGTAAATACTAAGGATTAGAAGTGCTTGGTCGTAGGGTAGATGGAAGTTTAACTCTTTAACAAACTGAGGGTTGATGAAGGGAGGTGGATATGGGATGGGCTAAATGGGTGATGGGCATTGAGAGTACTTGTTGTGAGGAACACTGGGTGTTATATGTAAGTGATGAATCAATAAATTCAGTTCCTGAAAGCAATATTACATTATATGTTAACTAACTAGAATTTAAATAAGAATTTGGAAGAAAAAAAAAAAAACTAAACCTGGAGTACTGGAAAGCTCCAGCTGCTCCACATCTTTGTCAACACTTGGTATGATCAAAGTTTTAAAAATTTTACCCATTCTAATGGGTGTGCAGTGGTACCCATTGTATTTGCATTTCACTGATGGCTAATAATGTTGAGCATCTTTTCATATGCTTATTGGTCATTCCTATATCTTCTTTTGTGATCAAATCTTTCGATCCATTTTCTTACTAGGTTGTTTGTTTTCTTGTTTTAGGCTTAATAGTCTTTAGATATATAGAGCAAGTCCCTTATCTGATATATCTGTGGCAAACGTTTTCTCTCAGTCTTTTCCTTTTCAACTTAAGAAGATCAAAAATGTTTTTATTTTGGTGAAGTCCAATATATATTTTTTCATTTATGGTTACAATTTTTGGATTCAATCTAAGAAAACTTTGCCTACTCCAAGGTCACAAAGATTTTCTTCTAGAAGTTTTATAGTTTGAGGTTTTACATATTGGTCTATATTTTGCTTTAATTTTTGTGTATAGAATAAGGTAAAGATCAATGCCTCCACACCCACTGCCCAAACGTTAACAAGCACAATTTCTTGAATGGACATTTGTTTCTTCATCAAACTGCCTTGGTTTCTTTGTCAAATATCAATGACCATATATATATATATAAGTCTACTCTGGACCTTTCTATTTATCTCTATTGTCAGTACTTTCACCAATACAAAAATGTCTTTATTACTATAGCTTTAGAATGAGTCCTTAAATCTGGTAGGATAAGTCTTCCAACTTTACCTTTATTATTTTTTAATGCTTTATTTATTTTTGAGAGAGAGAGAGAGAGAGAGAGAGAGAGAGCGAGCATGAGTCGGGGAGGGTCAGAGAAAGAGGAACAGAGGATCTAAAGCAGGCTCTGGGCTGAGAGCAGGGAGCCCGATGCGGAGTTTGAACTCATGAACCAACCATGAGATCATAACCTGGGCTGAGATCAGATGCTCAACCAACTGAACCACTCAGGCGCCCTATTAAATTTACCTTTAAAAAAATTTGACGGGGCACCTGGGTGGCTCAGTTGGTTAAGCATCAAATTTACCTTTAAAAAAATTTGCATTTGTTATTCTGGTCTTTTGCATTTCCACATGAATTTTAGAATCAGTTTGTCTATCTCTACAAAATTAAACTGCTGGAATTTTCACTTCACTACATTAAATCTATACGTTAATTTGGTTAAAATTGCAAATTGAGGGCGCCTGGGTGGCGCAGTCGGTTAAGCGTCCGACTTCAGCCAGGTCACGATCTCGCAGTCCGTGAGTTCGAGCCCCGCGTCAGGCTCTGGGCTGTGGCTCGAGCCTGGAGCCTGTTTCCGATTCTGTGTCTCCCTCTCTCTCTGCCCCTCCCCCGTTCATGCTCTGTCTCTCTCTGTCCCAAAAAAAAAAAATAAATAAACGTTGGAAAAAAATTTTTTTTTTAAATTGCAAATTGAGTCTTGATGCATGAACGTGGTATATCTTTCCATTCATTTATGTTGTCTTTAATTTTTCTCAGTGACATTTTCTAGTTTTCAGTGTTTAAATATTAGACTTTTTTTGTTTAGTTTATTCCTAAAAATAAATTTCTGCTGAAAAGTTTGGTTTTCCTATTGTTTGCAGATGGCACATAAGAATACAATTCATTTTTTTGTATATTTACCTTGCATCCTGGGATCTTGATGAATTAATTAGTTCTAATTCTAGCCAGTTTTCAGGTTCCCTAGGGTTTTTTGTAGCAATCATTTCTACCGATAGGGATACTTTTAAATCTTCCTTTCTGACCTTTATGCATTTTGTGTATTTTTCTTGCCTTAATTCACTGGATAAGACATCCAGAACTGTGCTTTACAGAAATGATGAAAAGTAGGCACCCTTGCATTGTTTCTGATGTCAAGGGGGAAACAATCAGTTCTTCAACATTTAAGTATGACATTAGCTGTAATTTGTTTGTTTTTTTCATGGATATTCTTTATCCATTTGAGGAAATTCCTTACTATTCCTAGTTTGCTGAACATTTTTTATGCTGACTGGGTGTTGAATTTTGCCAAGCATACAAACATCTATTAAATTGATATATGGGTTTTCTCCTTCATTCTAGTAATATAACCACTTGGAGGAATTTCCAAATTTTGTGATTTCATTTGTATAAATATCTGTTTACCTTTAGATGGAGGCTGTAATTTAGTCATATTTATATTCTTAAACTTAGCACCTTGTGCATGACCAATAAATTCTTTGTTGAATGGCTGAATAAATGAATTAATGACACTAGACATATCAAGTAGGTGTTGGCTTATATTTCTGCTTAACAATGATAAAATCTTCCTATCCAAGTAGCGGTGAACTCAGTAATCTTCCTGGCCAACATAAATTTAAGATAAGGCAATATTTTTTTTCTCATGTAAAATCCAATTGATATATATGTGCAGTGGGGGGGTAGATGACAGAAGGGAGGGCTCTGCTCCACAAAAAATTCAGGAACTCAAACTGATAGAGGGTTTGCCATCTTCAACATGTGGCTCTCAATGTTCTCCTGAGCAATATACCCAGCCGGTAGGCTGGGGAAGTAGGAAAGAATGTCACATTGGGTGTGTGTGTGTTTGTTTGTTTTTTACAAGGTATGCCTATAAGTCTTATGTTTAATTTTTATTCATATTTCACTGGTCAGAACTCTGTATATGAGCTCACGTAGGTGCAAGGGAGGTTGGGAATGTAGTTTGTTTCCCTGCAAAATTACAGTAAAGAAGAGCAGCATGAATTTTTGGTGGACAGTTAGTTACTCCTGCCTTGAGAAACAAAAAAAAAAAGTTGTATTTATTAAGCACCCATTTAAGGTCAGGTAGCAGGCTACATACCTGTACACTACACTACCTTTGGTTTACTATAATGTAGCATTCCTCAGACTGTGTCCAACAGGGCAGTGAAGTCTTGCTCCACTGATGTTCTTTGAAAGAAAGGTTTTTCGTGGTTGAATAAGTTGAGGAAATGTTAAGTCAAACATGTCTAAACAAGTTCCTTCCTGCAGGACTTCTCAGAACCTTCAATATACTGATCTACATTTTGTCTCTCCAAGAATGCACAGAATGTGAAGCATTTCCAAACTTTATTTGGATGTAAATTACCTATGAAGACAATGGGACTTGGTTTGAGAAATATTAAGGCAATGGTATATAATAATAATAAAATAAATGATAATAAAATAAAAAGTTATATTTTTCAGTATTCCTAACTGTCACTCATTCCACTCATTTTTATAAAGAATGTACAATGATATCTGGCACAAAATTACTTTCCACAAAGTCAGGCTGGGTGTGCCTGGGAAAAGGAGAAATTGTTCCATCCAAGAGAAGGCTTGTATACACGGGGCTCCTCTGGTGCCATCATCGGGTTTGGAGTTACAAAGTCACTGAGTGTCTTGCCTAGAGAGGACATCAGATCTGTATATGAACTACAACCAGAATCTGTGTTCCATTTTCCTGGAGGGAAAGAAGAGGACGTGTTCTCAGCTAGTAATCCATCACTGGGACCTTGTTTCATTTCTTCCTTTAATATAGATTCTTTGGACCACAAAATATCCATTATGATTTTCTTCATTAACAAGAAACATGGCATTGTTAAACAGAGAGACGTTGATCTCAGACATGACTCATTTCTATCTTAAAGTGAATAATCATTACTCCAAGTTTTGCAAGCTACTGTTGGTAAAAAAACACATGCATGCCATGGTAACTTCACAATTTATATGTAAGAAGTGGCTTGGAGTAGTGAGTTGGTGGGAGAAGAAAGAGGTCTTGAAGCTGTGTTTGTCTAGCACATTTTATCAGATAGGGGAAAATATCAATTATCAACAGCAGTGAATGGGAGGTGAGGGGGATGAGAGAGGCAACTCTGGGGCAGGAGTGAGGTTTGAAGCAGTCCTACATCTTCCTGAGTCCTTATAGTTTATAAATAAGCTATTAGAAGGAGATAGGTAGAGGGAAGAAGATGCAGAGAGAGGGTGAGGGCAGGGCAAAAGCTAGAGAGAAAAATGAAGGAAGATCACTATTTTTCATCGAGTTGTCTAGGAGCCAGAAAAGGCCACCTTGTCCAATTTCCTCTAAAACAGCCCCATCTTTCATTAATGTTCATTCAGCTTCTGATTGTTTACTTCTAACAACAAGGTGCTTATGTTAACTGTTCTCAAAGCAGCTCATTTGATTTTTTTTTTCAACGTTTATTTTTATTTTTGGGACAGAGAGAGACAGAGCATGAACGGGGGAGGGGCAGAGAGAGAGGGAGACACAGAATCGGAAACAGGCTCCAGGCTCTGAGCCATCAGCCCAGAGCCCGACGCGGGGCTCGAACTCCCGGACCGCGAGATCGTGACCTGGCTGAAGTCGGACGCTCAACCGACTGCGCCACCCAGGCGCCCCTCATTTGATTTTAAACAATTCTAATCCTTAGAGGGTCCTTTCTTATTTGCTAAGTTATCTGTCCTCTGTGCTTACTTTCATTTATTGGTTCTAGCTCTGTTCCCCTCCTGGCCTCCTAAATGTATGGAAACCAATTTGACAATAAATTTCATATATTGAAAAAATAAATAAATAAAATAACTTTTTAAGAAAAGTCTTTAACATGATTGCCTTAAACATTTACAGATCCTTGGTACCAACTTACTGTTGTCCTCAAATACCACCAAGTCTGTCACATGTTCCTCAGGTACAATGATTTGGGAAAACTTCTTTGTTCTTGTCACTTCCCTCTGCATACATGTCAGGTTTCAATGCCTTTCTTAAAATCCAGTATGAAGTAAAGAAAATCAATGTATAATGCAGAACTAATGCCATTGCATCTAAAGGTGGCACTTTCAGGGAACTAGGATTTTTAAAGACTTGACAAATGTTAATCTCCCTAGCAGGGGGAAATGATCAGAATTTTGCATATCAGAGTGGAATACATGGAGCCAGCAGCAGCCGTTAGACCCGTCAGTTTAGGAAATGTCTCTGTCTTATATTCTCAGCCCTGCTGGATATGTCCTCACCGGGCTTACTCCCAAGTCCCAGCCAGTAGTATCCTCTGCTCTAGGTCCCCACGACCACTCCTCACCTGACACTGGTATTCCTCAGTGGTCTTAGTAAAAAACATTCTGAAGCCACACATATACTTCAGCTCCAATGCCCAATAGCGTGTGTGTGTGTGTGTGTGTGTGTGTGTGTGTGTGTGTGTGAGACAAAGAGACAGAGAGCACAAATTATTATTACTACACAAATAATTTGCTTTAGACCAAGGTGTGAAGAAACTACTTGTTTCTCTGGACAAATATATTAATTTTTAATTGACAATAAGAAATTCACATTTAATTGATTGCTTAGAGCCCATTCTATGACCCAGGTTTTGTAATTATACAAGCTCTTATGGCCAGCATGAATGCATCCTTACCTGCCTCCTGATAGTCTCATTCTCCTAGTCAAACTTTTTATTTTTTAATTTCTATTGTCTTGTTTAGAGTCTGATATACTGCCCTAGATATCCTGTTAGAATGAGATAGACCATAATTAAATAACCAACTAACCCAGTTGTTTAATATTTTTGGAAAAAGTTTAACATATATGTTGTTACCAACATCTTAGAATTAAAAGAAAACTATTATAAAGATTGTGTAAATTAAACTTGGGTGTACAATAAAAAATAAATGGCCTGATTTCCCACAAAAGGTCTTCACAGGCCAGATAACAATTGGATTCTACTCTTACAGCACCCACACGGAAAAAGGGCAAAGCAGTTTTCTCTGAGATACTTCACTTATATAAATACTGTCTATCGTATTCTGAAAAGAGAGATGACTAGATGTGACAGAACCAGTAGAAAACACATTCTGGCAATCTTTCAGCATGCGAGTAAGAGAAAGAAGAGAGGAGAAAAGACCAAAGAAAGGAGAAAATAGGAAGAAATTATTTGAATGCAACGAATATACAAAATTCAGTTCTACTGGTGATTCAACCATAACTTGGTTTTCTGTGTGTTATTTATACAGTGGATGGCAATTGACTCAATTGGCATATATTAAAGCCACATCAGAATGTGAACATTCCTTTGTGATAATGTTTCTTGTTATATCTAGTTTTTCTAGCTCTTCCAAGTTGAACATTACCATACAAAGAATACAAACAGGTCTTTGGAAAGGAAAGGGGCCATGTTGTACTGATTAACAATTATAACCAGGCATGTGAAATGACAGAGCTCTCCCCAAGCCACTCACTCAAGTTGAGTGCTACGAATTCAAATAAAATATGGGTGGTTCCCAAATGAATTCTCTTTTTCCTTATTTTGAGAAGTGTCAGGTTTTAGGAACTCTCCTCATTCTTTTGTGTAATGCTTTATACATAATGAATGCTAAGGAAAGTTGATGAGTGAATGTCTACTGTAAAAAGCTTCTAAGATCTAAGTGTAATCTATAGCCTCTTTAATAAACAGAAAAGAATTAATGTTTTCATTAGCCAGCTTAAGTATCTTTGATTAAAGTAGTATAATAATGACTTCCATAAGGAGACACTGATATTCTACTGTGTTGTGTCTCTATTTTGCTCTTCTTAAATCTTTCTACTTTGTATAAATAGATGGGGAAGTACAGATGGATGATTACTAAATGAATACACAAAAATAAATAAAATGAAGATGTCAGTGGCCAGGGAGTGGACTGGCTACCTCATGGTTATATTCTATTCATGACTGCTGATTCCTGTAAGAAACTTCAAGGTGATTTTGCTGACACTGCTTCACAAGGAAGCCCTGCACGGCAGAATGTAGTGGAAACTTGGCCTTCATTTGGCAAATTCAAGCTGTGTGGACAATCAATCTGAATTATTCTGAACCATTTCCCTTGACACCAAAATTTTTCCACGGTTGCTTGAATCACCCTTTTGATTAGATTTTGCCTCTTTTTTATAGTCTGTGAATTTAAAAAAAATGTATTTAATTTGCCCAAATTACATAGGAAGTAAAATTTCTATTACTATTAATAATCAAATCAGAGAATTTATATCCTTTAACCCTGAAATCTAGCCACTTATGTATTTAAGAAACTATTCATGCATTAAAATATACTAAGTACTTTGAGAATACATTGCTTTTGTAAAATTTAGCTAATTCGTCCAGGAATAACTAATCAAATAGGTAAACAATATACAAATAACAGTCATAACAGGTATTTTAAAATCAACTGAAAACATGTAGAACATAAGAATAAATGGATATTTATTAATCTTCAAGCATAGCTTAGCAAACAACTTATGAGGAATATGCTTTCATTGTTCCCATGTTGGAGGTAGAACTACTGAAGCAAAGCCAGGTGTTTAAACAGGAAAGCCCGAATTAACCACCATGTTAGTTTCCTATTGCAGCTGTAATAAATTACCACAAACTTAAAACCATACAAATATATTATCTCACAGTTCTGGAAATCAGAAGCCCAACAAGACTTTCACTGGGCTAAGATCAAGGCTTGCATTCCTTTTGGAGGCTGTAAGGGAGAGTGTGTTTTCCTGCCATTTCTAGCTTTTATTTTTTTTTAAGTTTATTTATTTATTGAGTGAGAGACAGAGAGAGACAGAGAGAGAGAGAGAGAGAGAGAGGGAGAGAGAGAGAGAGAGAGAATCCCAATTAGGCTCCAAGCTGTCAACACAGAGCCTGACGCAGGGCTCCAACTCAAGAACTGTGAGATCATGACCTGAGGTGAAATCAAGAGTCGGCCACTTAATCGACTGAGCCACCCAGGTGCCCCTGCCCTTTCTAGCTCTTAGAAGTCTGTGTTCCTTGGGTCACGGCCTCTTCCTCTATCTTCAAAGTCTCAGCATAGTATCTTCAAGTTTTTCTTTCTCTCTCCCTCCTTCGATCTCACCTCTAGCTTTTGTCCTCACATCTCTTTTCTCAGATTCTTCTGCCTCCTTCTTTCATCTTCTGGGGACTCATGTGATTATTATGAGTCCACATGATAACCCAGAATCATCTCCCTATCTTAAAATCCTTAAGTCCTACTTTTGCATGTAAAGTGACATATTCACAGGTTCTGGGAATTAGGATATGGACATCTTTGAGGGACATTTATTCTACCACAAGTGCTGTATTGGTTGGCATCCCAAAGTCACTGAACCAAGAAGGAAGAGCCAAGACTCAGGTCTTCTGCTTCTTTACATAATTCTTATTTTTCACCAAACTGTGAAACAGACATTACAAGGACAGTCATGACAAAGGGAAAATATTTTTAAAGAAACGTCTGCTTGAAGCTTTCACTGGTGTCACAGTCTGGCTCAGTAAATATTTAGTGAATGAATGAATAACTGCTAAGAGCTGACTCACTTGACTTAGTCAATCAAACAGTCAGGATATAATGGCCATTTATTAATCACCTAATATTTGTATATAACCTGTAGGTAACACAAAGGGACTTGTGGCATTTTTCCTGCTCTCAAGAAGCTTAAAATCACATTGTGGAGACACTTTTACCTTGCACAAAACCATTAAACAACTACCAAGCCAGTAAATGAGAACTGAATTGTATTTAGGGTTGCTGTTCCTGCTATAAAAATGGGTAATAGAAGGCAAATGTGAAGAATTCATAGTACCCATACTGCTAAGAGGAATAGTAGAGTCTTGGGAATGAAAATAAAACATGACTGTAGTGTACACAAATACAAACAAATAAAAGTAAACAACTTACTAGTGGAAAATACACGTGGCCTGTGGGACAAATTAGAGAAGAAAATTGAGATTCAACAATTCATCCATTCAACAAATACTTATTTATTGAGTAACTATTATGTGCCAGGAACTATGCAAGTGCTGGAGAAAAAATACTGAAAACTTACAGCTTGCATTTACACTGTGGCATTTCCTTTTCTTGCAATTGCCTTTTCTGCTTATGCCTTAAAATTGATGGAGGAATACTGGCCCCATCACTAGCCTATAAGAAATATGAACACTTTTAGGATCAGGCTTAGAGATACCAGAATTTAGAGAAGAAAAGACAATTTGAACAACAGACCAGACCTTACAGGTATCATGTTCTGCATGGGCTGTCTTCCCTTGAATTTATGGAGTCCATCATTTAAATATGCACTTTCTGATACTAAATATAAAGCTGATAATCTTGCTGGAGCTTGTAGAGTCTCTGGAGCTAAACTGGGAAGGCCAGCAGACAGGGTTGCTGGGTTGCAGGGTCTCACATGTCAAATGAGTTCAAAAGTGTGCCAGTTTTATCTTCAAATGAAATGAGTCCACTAAATGAGATAATTGAAATGTGAGAACTGGGAGCAGCCTCAAAGAATCAGAAAAGCCTTCCAACTGCAAAGGCCCTGATGAGGATGGTGTTTTTATCCTCTATAGAAAAACTGGTTTTCTTTGAAAACTGAGTGTACCAGCATGAAGTAAGTTTTAGACAATTCAATAGAACACATTTATGGAAGAAGGAGAGTAGACTTTAAGTAAGAGGAAAACAAATGTGTAGAAAGTACAGAATGCAAAAACTGTTAGGAAAGACCACCAAGTCTACAAGAACCAAGAACTCATTCATATTTCAGCCCTCACACATTGTTATTATTTGGGACTTTATACTAAGCACAGATTACTGGGAATTAATTAGATAATTATACCATTTCCTACCTTAAATTTAGTGACCTAACCTGGATATTTTGACCTAAAAATTATCATTATAATCGTTATTGGAAAAGGATACTATACTTCCTTTGGTAGAGCTGGAGTTTGAGTGACAGGTCAAATTTAATTTTAACAAACATGATTAAAGTAAACTCCTGCTTTTTTAAGACCATAGAGAAATGGGCAATTAAATTGTTTAAGCCATAGACTTTCTAGAAATGAAATAAAAAATCTTTGAAAATGGATTATATAATTCCATACCTTGGTCAATATAGAGTTCTATAGCTATTTTAACATTTCCTGGGAGATTTGGCATTATCATTGTTAAATTCCATGTGGGATTGATGGGTGTTAAAGAAGACTTTTTGCCCTGAGATGGTTGATTCTATTATACAATCCCTTTAACATCTTTCTTCGTTTCCTCCCTCTGTTGTAGTCTTGCTGTTTATACGGCCTACATTTCTCATATGCTCCTAATCTACTCTTGTAATGTATATACAAATGTTTGCAACAAAGTCTGAGATTGGTTCCATTTCCCCCATTAAGGAACAAAATACTTGGATTTAATACCAGTTATTTCTGACTTAAGGTTGTCCAAGACTATAGTCACATATCTCTGGTTATATAAACTCTGAACCAGGTAAAGGGTGATGTTATTTACTTGGAAAATTATTTGTAAATAAAATGTTTCTAAGACTTAGCCAGAAGTCCACTTCTCTAGGGTAAAGGTAGATATGATGAAATTTAGAAGAATTTTGTCTTTTTCTTAGAACTTGTTGGTAATGGAATTTTATATTTAATGAAATATAATTTAAAAAGTAATAAGCATGCAGAAAAATTACTGGCATTTTCATTGTTTAAGGTATTTTATTAGAACTGAGGATCAGGGGCGCCTGGGTGGTGCAGTTGGTTGAGCGTCCGACTTCAGCCAGGTCACGATCTCGCACTCCGTGAGTTCGAGCCCTGCGTCAGGCTCTGGGCTGATGGCTCAGAGCCTGGAGCCTGTTTCCGATTCTGTGTCTCCCTCTTTCTATGCCCCTCCCCCGTTCATGCTCTGTCTCTCTCTGTCCCAAAAATAAATAAACGTTGAAAATAAAAAAAAAAAAAAAAAAAAAAAAGGATAGAACTGAGGATCAATGGTTTGGATAGTATTTGCTGTAAGCCAGTGATTGTTAATTAGGGGTCCATATTACAATCACCAACAAGGCAGGCTTCCTAGACATACCACCTCTGCAGACCCACAGGATCACCTGAACTTAAAAGGGCCCCACACTTGGTTTAATGTTCTGCTGATGCCGTCTTGAATTTTTTTTTTAATTTATTCATTTTGAGAGAGAAAGAGAGAGAGAGAGAGAGACAGAGAATCCCAAGTAGGCTCTGCAATGTCAATGCAGAGCTTGCCACGGGGCTCGATCTCATCAACCATGAGATCATGACCTGAGCTGAAACCAAGAGTCGGATGCTTAACTGACTGAACCACCCCAAGCGCCCCACCATCTTGAAATTCTTAATAATTTCATCTTACAACCTGTGTTTTGTAAATGAAGTCCTATGGAACAACAGAGCATGTGCATGACATGTATATCTACAGTCATCCCTTGCTTCCCCTTTCACCTACAACGTTCATGGTGGCCCAAGAGCATAGAATTCTGGAGTTCATGGGAGTTCAGAAGGCTCAAAGTAGATATTACTGGGGAGATATATTTAGACAAAATCTCCTTCCAACCCAGGCAACCTTTCCACTAAGGTAGATGAGGAAAAAAACATTTTCATTATTGAATAAGCATTCAACCATAATGTGATCTGTATCACAGGCAATCTACTGAAGAGATTGTGAAGACAGAAATTTCGCTCTTTTATAGAGCCAAGCAGAGATAACTCATTATCACACGTGTTCTCAAGATTAACGATAACTAGTCCTCAAGTAAGAGGACTTCACAGTACCATTTGTCACACATGGCTCATCCTAAATGCACCTGGAAATTGGGGTGACCATTTTGCTAGCTAAATGGCTTTATCCAAAGGAAAAATAAACTTCTCATATCCTTACCAAAGGAGGTAGTTTTTGATTGATTCCGGGTTCCTACCCTCCCATAGAAACTGGGATATACGGGCATTACCTTCCCTGATGACTACATTGCAATTGACGGTTCTCAGGTCTGTGAGAAAGACATTCCTGGGGTCCTTAAGCTAGCAAAAGAATTACTTAGTTTTTAAAGATTTACATACATTTGAGACAGAAAGAACTCTCAATTATAATATTTCTAAAGTAACTGCTCTAAGAAAAGAGGGGAGAGGAGACTCTCTTTCCATATTTTCAACAGGGAAATTCAAGCCTCCTATTTTTACATGTGCATTTGCCTTCACACTATGAGGTGAGGGTGCTAGGGTGATGAAAGCCCCCAGAGACTACTTTTGTGTTCATCCCCACACTTGCTTTTAATGCAGAAAGAAGGCCATGGTGACCAAGGAATCATACCATTTCCTCTCTTACTTGTGTTACTTCCCTGAACTCACCAAACACTTACTCAAAATAATGACAGAAAAGGAAAAAGAGAAGGCTTCTCCTAAGTGCTTTTCCTTCTGACTTTTCTTTACTCTTGACTAAGTGGAAGGTAGAGTTGGTAGAATGTGGGCATACCAGAACTGAAATAAAAACAGTTCAGTTAGCCTGTGAGTTTTCCACTGTTCTGATAAGAAAAGAACATAAGCATGCATGAGCTACGAGTATGAATTGCATAATTTCAGTGGTATCACATAGCACTTAAATCATCTTATATATGCACTTAAAACCAGCACTGTACAATATAAAGATGAACAATAAAATTCATCCTAAAAACTCAAAATTTTACTCTGTTAAAAATAACAACACTAAATGGCAAGTACAAAATATCATGACAAGTTGAATGGGATATAATGGAAGGAGAGGGAAAAGGCTTTTTTCCCCACTGCTTTATGAGCAAGGGGCCCTGCATTTCTCTTTTGCATGGGATCCCGCCAATCATGCAGCTAGCTCTGATCACTGGTGGAGCTTGAAAAAATAAAGTTCTCTGATTATGTATTCAGACCTATGGAATCAAAATCTCCAGGCAGAGGGCCCAGACATTTGTGTTTTTTTAATTTAAATGTAAAATAGAGGATTCTGGTGAGTATCTCTGATTAAGAACCACTACTATAGGCTTTAAGGAGAAGACGGTGCTGCCTGGAGTAGTCAGAAAAGGCTTAATGAAGAATAATTTGAAAAGAACCTTGAAGGAAAAATAAGATTTAGTTGAGTGTAAGTTTAAGTAGGATGCTATTAAGGCTAAGAACACAATGAACAAAAAACATTAAAGATGTGTCAAATAGAGTGTTAGAAAGGACAGGGAGAAAATTTGTCTTGGGCAAAAGAAATAGGTGAATGATCAAGCATGTGACCCCCAAGATTGTTAAAGCCTTTTTGTTGACAATATTGAAGCGCATGGTATGTCCCTAAGGAATGGACTTGGTGCCTTATGCAGGAAAGAGTATTGAAATGAGAAATGAGAAGCAGGAAAGAGAGTGAGCATGGCATTGCAGAGCTCTCTACAAGAGAGATGACAGGGTCTACAACAGCACAGTACTTTCTAAAATACAGTTTAGCAAATGTACAAAATAACAAATGTACAAAATAACAATGTACAAAATAACAATGTCAACTCAAATGCACCCCACTTCCTGGAAATTATCCAGAGCAAACTGGCATGTCCTTCAGCACAAGTAAAAGGACCAAGATTATTAAAAAATATATCATATATTTTTTTAAGTTAGAATTTTACATCCAAACTTACTTAATGTGTATGGAAACATAATTTCATCATTCTGTTTTCTGAAAATGCAAAACATCCTGCAGAATATTTAGTGGATTGCAAGGGACTTTAGGCTCCATAGGTGGCCCTTCCAGCAGACTGTGACAATGACCTTAAGAATGAAGTTGAAATAACAGAAGCAAGAAATAAGAAGGGGAAAAAAAAATCACAGAATTTGTTGACTGATTGTAAATGACTAAGGAACACTGGAGTCAAAACTGGGGAACATGGTGTTGCCAAAGACACAAACTGGGATCTCAAATTGGTTCTGCTTTTGGATAAGGTGAGTTCAATATAGCTGTGGAGCAAGTTAACAGATATGAACAAGTGCCACTGACACCAACCACAGAGTCACGTTGAGAGGTAAAAATATTACTTGGGTAAAGTCTAATGATAGGGATTTTATTTTATCTGGATGGGAAATGGTAAAGTCTAATGATAGGGATTTTATTTTATCTGGATGGGAAATGGTAAAGTCTAATGATAGGGATTTTATTTTATCTGGATGGGAAATGAAGTTGTGATAGTGGATGAACCCTCCCGAGGAGAAGCTTTAGATGGAGCACATCTTGATAAAAACTGACAGAGGTGATTATCAAAGGTAGAGAAAACTAATTCAGAGAGGTTTCAAAAAAGTCTAGATTGATGTAGTCACAGGAACCAATGGAATATTTTGTCTAAAATGCACATCATACTAAACAGTAAATTGCTGTCTCTAAATTCTGTAAACATCTTTGCAATGATCTCCTTTCCTGATCCTCTTTATCTGCTTCCTTTTAATTACATGCTCGTTTTGATAATATTCTAATGTTTGGGGTTCTCCCTTTGTAAGCAATATTAAGTTTATCTTCTGTTGCTCAAAGCATTTATGTTGATGCAAGTACAAAGACAAGGTTGCATTTTAAATGCCTATTAATATTTATTATTGTCACAAAGAAAGAATATTCAGCATTATTAATAGACCTATCATCTAAAAATCCCCTGATGTATTGTCAGTTATATTTCCTGATAGAATTTTTCAATGTCATTTTATGTTGTGTCCCTCACAGAGACTAGTGTTAAAATTTGGAAGGGGGAAGATACAAAATCATGCATAGACACAAAAGATAAAATATATAGGAATAAACTTAAGATATGTGCAAGGCTTCCTCAGTAACACAAAAATATATTTGAATAAGTAGAAAGATATTTCTTTTTCTTGAATAAGATGAATAAATATCATAAAGATATGAGTTCTCCATGGATTAATTTATAATGTAATGTAACCCCAATAAAACTAGGAAACTCCCCCCATCCTTGAACTAACAAACTCATTCCAAACTTGCTTTCTGGAGTAGCCAGGACAGGCTTAATGAAGGATTTGAGATGAGATAAGAGAAAAGTAAGAGAAATGAAGGAAGGACTAGTCCATTAGAAATGTTAAGGGGCGCCTGGGTGGCACAGTCGGTTAAGCGTCCGACTTCAGCCAGGTCACGATCTCCCGGTCCGTGAGTTTGAGCCCCGCGTCGGGCTCTGGGCTGATGGCTCAGAGCCTGGAGCCTGCTTCCGATTCTGTGTCTCCCTCTCTCTCTGCCCCTCCCCCGTTTATGCTCTGTCTCTCTCTGTCCCAAAAAGTTGAAAAAAAAAAAAAAAAAAAGAAAAGAAATGTTAACAGACATCTCCAGAATTAAAGCAGCGTGGTACTACCCATGAATGCTTAGTTAGAACCACAGATCAGAAAAAAAAAAAAAAATCCAGAAAGAGATGGCATATGGAAATGTAGTATATGGTGAAGGTGGCATCTTAAAACGTTGGGAACAGAGAGACTTTTTAACAAATGATTTGGAATAACTGGATAACAAGCTGGAAAAAGACACTATACCTCACCTACACAAGAATAAACTGATAATTAAATGTCAAAATAAAATGAAATGAAACCATAAAAGGACTAGAAGAAAACACAGGTAAATCTTTTATGACCTAAGTGGAGGGAAAACTGTCTATTACTTAAAATCCAGATATAATAAAAGAAACAAGTGACACTTTTGGACTACACTAAACAACAATACAATCCTTTTCCATGGCAGAAAAACACCATAAGCAAAATCAAGGATAAATACAAATTGCTAAGCAACATTTGCATCAGGTAGTACAGGTAAAAAGTTACTTTCCCTAATATGGCACCGAATTCTAAAAGGTAGAGGAGAAAAAGAGCAAAGATAGATAGGTGATAGATAGGTGATAGATAGGTGATAGATAGATAGATAGATAATTTCTACAAATTTGTGTATATATATATGCTTATACATGTTTATACATGTCTATGCTTATACATGCTTATACATATATATATGCTTATACATGTTTATTATTTATACATGTTTATATATATTAGAAAATAGGGCACACAAAATGAGCAGACATGAAAGTCATATAGAAAGAGCTCATGAACATAAGAAAAATGTTCAACTTCACTTGTAATAAGACAAATGCAGTTTAAACGGAGAAACCATTTTTCACCTATCAAGTTGGCAAAACTTTAGAAGCTTAACAATACAGATGCAGTGGCCCTCCCACTCATCACTGGTGGGAATGCAAAATTGTACAACTGCTCTGGAGGGAAAAAAGCTCTATAGAAATTTATTCTTCAAACTAGCAATCCCACATCTAGAATTTCCCCCTAAATTTATACCTACAACAATACAGAAAAAAAATATGCATGAGGTTATTCATCCCATGTTTGTAATAGCTAGATACTGAAAACAAACTAAATGCCCATACACTGGAGACAGCTGGATAAACTACGATACAGCCACATGATGAAGTATTATGTAGTGTTTAAAAATAGTGAGGAAGATCTATATTAACTTGTATGAAGTAATTTTTAGAACATATGGTTAACTGACTAAAGTAAGGTGCAAAATAGAATATGTGATATATATGAGAGAAAGAATATGTGTGTGTGTATGTGTGGGAAGAATAATCAATCTAATGTAATCTGTTAAGTCTAAAAAGAAATCTATTATATATAGGGAATCTGTAAGGAACAGACTGGAAGCTATAGCAAGTGGGATAGGATTTCACTAATCATCTCATTTTATATAATTTTAATTTTTGGACCATGTTAATATTTTATATATTAATTTTGTAACGTTTATTCATTTTCCAGAGACAGAGAGAAACAGAGTGCAAGCGGGGGAGGAGCAGAGAGAAACGGAGACACAGAATCTGAAGCAGGCTCCAGGCTCTGAGCTGTCAGCACAGAGCCCGATGCAGGGCTTGAACCCACAGACCGCGAGATCATGACCCGAGCTGAAGTCGGCCACTTAACCGAATGAGCCACCCAGGCATCCCAATATTTTATATATTAAATAATAAGGTTAAATAAATTATGGGGATTCAAAATTTAATGCAAACAGAATCAAATGAACCTAACTATGTATCAAATAGATAACATAACCACACAGAAGGAAATAAAAAAGAATCAAGTAACTTCTGAAGTATGGGCTCCCTGACTGATAGATGTACTGGTGAGGCCACAGCATCATTCATGTAGTATTCCTGAGAAGAACTATGTGCCCTGAAAGCAATCACGAAGAAACAATCTGACAAATCAAAATTGAAGAACAATCGCAAAACAACTGGTATGGGATCTTCAAAAAGTGTAAAAGGCAGGAGAGTTGTTCTAGATAAAAAGGAGACTGAAGTGACATGACAATGAAATCTAATACATGCTCTTAAGTGGATGCCAGATTAAAAAAAAAAAAACAAGTATAAAGTTCCTTATTGGGACAGTTGATGAAATCAAAATTAGAACTGTGTATTAGATAGTGGTATTGTATAAATACCAAATATCTTGGTATTTGTTTTTATAGGATTTGTCCTTTTTTTTTTTTTAACAGATACACATTCATCTATTTGGGATGAACTGTTACAAGGCCTATAATGAGTTCTCAAATGCTTTAGCAAATAAACAAATTAATGATCGAATGGAAAATGCATGTTTGTTACAGAGGTAGAGAAGAGAAGGAGAGACTGAGCAAATGTGACAAATGCTAACAATTGGTGATTCTAGGAGAAGGTGTATGAGCATTACTGTATTATGCTTTTTTCATTCTGTAGGTTTGAAACTTTCCAAAATAAATAGCTGGGAGTAGGGGAAGAAGAACATGCATAGGCCTATTCATTAGGGACAGGAATAGCTATGTAAATCTACTCCTATCCCACCCCTTGGGTCAAAGAATACACATATCCAACTATCACTATGGATGGGTACTGCTACTTCTGTTGACATAGCCTTGAAGACATAGTTACATTCTGTGTTGTCCCAGAGTATTTCCATACAGGGAGAGAGAGGGAGATTCATGTGCTAAGCTTCGTCAAGAAGGATGATCAGCCTACTGCAGAGAAGGCATAGACCTCCAGTGCTCTTCATTGAGGGATAACAGATTCACAATCATAATGTCCATATTCTGCTATAGCAAAGCGTGAGGAGTGAGAAAGGAAAAAATACTTTCTCACCAAGTGTTATTGGTGGGGGGTGGAGGTGTAAATTACCCAGCATATTTGTTATAACCACCAGCCTTGGAGATCAATTTAGCCTTGAACTCTTGGTCCAACATGGGAAGGACACTGAGTATCTAATTCAGGCCTTCTAGCCCTGACTATTTGGATTCTGGTGCCAATCCAAAAGTTTGTCCTTTTTATTTTATGTTTTTTAATTTTTTTAAAAAAATTTTCAAGGGAGTAACCAGTTCTTCTCTATTGTAAGTTTGAATAGGTCCTTTGGATCCTGCCCCTAGAAATGGACCAAACTGTGGATTGTGTCACAGACCTGACATAAACTTAAATGCATGAGGAGGTTGGTGTGTTTTAGTAACATGTGTCTGGTGTGGGAACAAGACCCCCAGAGATCATGCTTCCTGAAACAGAGACCTGCCTGCCTTGGTCCTTCCTAGACCTCCAGGGAGAGCCAGATTTGATGTGGCTTTTGGCTAGAGGAGAGGGAACAGACTGTGCTGGGGAACTGGCTACTTGGAAAGTCTATTTTAAAAAAAAATGTGGGCTGGCAAATTTTGATGTCTTTACAAGGCTGCATGTAAGACAATTAAACCTAATTTATCTTAAAAAATAACTTCACGTATCTGACTACAGATGTCAGCTAAAATAAAATAAAATAAAGACATAAAATCCTAAACAAAATCTCATACCTCTTCGTTGTTGACTCAATGTTAACAACTGGAAAGTCAGAGATGCTTTATTTCAGGCCCAATTTTAGTACAGACTCTCTTATAAGATGGGGAAAAAATCACTAACTTTATTACATCCCATCAGGTTATTCAATCATTGGAGAATAACAATCCTAACCTTTCTTTCAGATGACTCTTAGGAATGACTAATAAACATGAAGGAATCTTGCCTGGAAGTTACCAAATATTATGTAAATGTGTATTGATTAAAACAATTCAACCAATTTTGTCATGTTATACGGGTTTAAACTCTATGCAACGTATTTTCTTTTAAAAATCTCTGATTTTTTTTAAACAAGGAAATTATCACTTTTAAGACAGCAATTTTTAAAGATGATTTTTAGAAAAATAATAGCAGGTGGAAATAAATTTTATTTGAGAGGACTGAAATAACTGAGTGAAAGTTATTTGTATGACTAGAAGCCCCAAAGAAAATAAAAGAGTTCTTAAAAAAAAAAAAAAAAAGATTTCAAGGACAATTTGAAAACATTTGCAACATTCCTTACAACATACATTTTATAAGTTAAAAAAAATTTTTCCCACAGAAAAAGCAGTTCCATGAGTGAAGTTAATCCACTGAGATAATGCTTAAAAGAGGAACATCTTGCATTTATAACAAAACAAAACTCTTTCTTCCCAAGTATTCAATTAAATAAGGTGTAAATGCGGTTTTCCCTCTTGGAGCAAAGAGAGACTTTTTCTCCTGTTTCACCACTTCTCAATAGTTCTGTACTCACTCTTGCCTCTGGACATATGCACCCAGTCTTCCTGCTGCCTGGAGCAAGAATCATCTCTCTTTTCTTTACCTGGTTAGCCTTTGGTTATATAGAAGAATGCCACTAAAGTTTTACGTCTCTGACACTCAAGAGCCTGTTAGCCTCCCCCCCCCTCCCCCCAAGAGCCACCATTATCTCAGCTCCTCTCTCATTCAGAGTATTTCCTGTACTTATAATTGCTCCTCTGCCCTCCTGAGGGTGCTGTCATTCTCCACTAGGGAGGGGCATGTCTGTCATTCAGAGTCATATCTCCAGCTCCCAGCACAGATCAGAACACGTGGTGTTTAAAACCAAACCAAAAACAGTCTTCTCAAGCACTCAGGTTCATCAGGCAGAACTGCTTTGCACTGTTCTTTTCTGTTCAGCGGTTAAGTCTTTCTGCCGAAACTGAATGCCCACCTTTTTCCTCCCAAACTCCTCCTTTGCTTGGATAATTTTCATTTAGTCCACAGGCCTCAATTTTGATAATATTCCCCTTTAGGAAACGAAACCTTCCTTGAACTTCTGGTCAGGGTTTCATACCTTCTTATGGGCTACCCTAACATGCTACGCTTTTCTTGTGATAGTGTTACTATTCAGATTTTAATTGCCACATCCCTTTTCTGTGTCTTGCATCAGAATGTAAGCACCGTGATGGCAAGGGCCATACCACGTTATTAGCCTTTATATTTCTAGAATGTACACGTAGTATGCACTTAAGAAATATTTATTGAGTAAGTAGTATTATATTATTATGATTATTTTATAATTACAGTTACAAATGACTCCCTTTTCCTCAGCTTCTCTTTCTCTGTGCTTTGTACCACTGCCAGGATGGCCTTTGTTAAATTCTGCCCTCATCAATGTACTGTTTGAAATCTGTTAATGTCACTTAGTCTACTACATAACGAAACTTGTACTTGCATGTCTAGACGTTAAGGCACTTAAAAAAGTTTTTTTTTAAGTTTTAATTTCAGTATAGTTAATGTAATGAGATATCACCTCACACCTGGCAGAATGACTAAAATCAAAAACATAAGAAATAACAAGTGTTGGTAAGGATGTGGAGAAAAGGGAACCCTTATACACTGTCAGTGGCATTGCAAACTGGTCTAGGTACTGTGGAAAACAGTATGGAGGTTCCTCAAAAGGTTTAAGTACTTTTTAATATGGTTTCTTCCTACCATCTCCCTTTAAGTCCCTCCACTTCTTTTCTTTGTGTGTTTTTACTGTTTATTTTTGAGAGAAAGCACGAGTGGGAAAGGGGCAGGGAGAGCAGAACAGATGATCCGAAGCAGGCTCTGCTGACAGCAGTGAGCCTGATGCAGGGCTCAAACTCACGAACCGTGAGATCATGACCTGAGCTGAAGTCGGATGCTCAACCAACTGAGCCACCCAGGCGCCCCTAGGTCCCTCCACTTCTATCTTCCACTTGAGTTAGGCCAATCACCTTAGTCTAGGGTTTATAGGATTCTGGACAAAACTGTACATTCATTTGTGATTCTGTGATTTACTTTTAGTCCAACCCTAAAAATGCCTCCTACATCCACAGTTCCCACTCTATGTGGTGTTTTTACCATAGCCCCTCTTCCAAGGAGTCTTATTTATAAGAGTCACAACATTGATATGCATAAATTTTGCCACCTTGCTGACTGGCCCAAGTGTGTGTATGTGTGTGTGTGTGTGTGTGTGTGTGTGTATGTGCACGTGTGCATGCTTGTAACTGTGTGTTCATGGTGGGGTGTGTGGTCATGTGTTCATACATGTGTGTTCATGACTGATACAATAACAGCCAGCCTCTAGATGAGCTAGAATCTATGAATCTACCTGTGGGCAGGCAACTTCTGAATAATATGGACAGTAGTGATCTAGGAACCAATCAGACCAATCTCCTAGCAAAATCTGAACGAGGTATTAGTTAGCCAGGTAAACATCCAGACATAGATATAAGCAGATTAAGAGAGAAAGAGACTCAGCGAGGGAATAGCAGGTCCATAGGAGAAAAGCAGGCAATAAGCCATGTGTGCAGAGCCTCTGAGGCAATAGAAGCTGTGAATAACAAGAAGCAAAGAACTATACAGAATAGAATGTGAGGTGGTTGGTAGCAGTTGAAAATCAGGAATTAACGACCCTTTGCTGGTGTAGAGCAACAGCATAACCAGGTCACAAGTGCTGTACTGGACAGTGAATCACCTTTCAGTTCCTGACCCATAAGGCAGTCTCCACAAAATCAAACTGTACAACTCATTTCATTTCCATAATGCCCAATATGTAGTCAGCATGTCCTGTTCTAACAATCATGCACTTGATTTAATATAGCCTGAGTGAATCTCTGTTATTGAAAAACTCTGGAAAACTTTGCAGTTTCATTTTGCCTTTATAAAACAGTTAAATTCAATTTCTTTTGGAGGAATTCCATAAGAAAGAATTAATGTTGAACATGTAGACACACAGTATAGCCCCTGTGTTGTATAGTTTCTGGTACTGAAATTTTGTGAGCTGCACCATCACTGCAAAGAATGAATGAGCATCTTGCTTTGCTAAAAATGGTTTCTTCTTAACAAGTTTCATGCATATTGAGTCTTTTATTTATTTTTTGTACAAAATTGTTACTGAATTGTGTGAGCACTATAATTATGTTTCAACGTTGACAGGTAAGATTGAATGTTAACTGAAGTGATTCTTTCAAGTGCGTTACAAGTACTGCATACTTATTGAAAATTACTTGGCTTATCTGGTCAATACTCTGTAAATTAATTGAGGGAATTGATTCTTGGTGTTCATTGGGGAAAGAAAGCCAAGCAGCCTTAACATGAAATAATTGTAGAGTAGAAAACCATACATTGTTGAGAAAAACATTACAATAGTGTGAAATGAACACTGGACCTGTGCCCCTTAACCTTTGCTGCTTTTTTCTCCCCTAACTTCAGATCCCTCTAAGTACCATTTCCCTCTCTATCCATTATGCATTCAAAATGCCTCACTTCAACTGCTCGCTTGCCATCAGCCCTAAGTTCTCTGTTCCCCTGAACTTTTGCTTACTATTCTGCAAGACCCAGACTCAAAATAACTCTTCTAGATTTTGCCTCACCTATTACTGGAATTTTGAACACCACTAAGAAAATAAAACAACTGTGAAGATACGTGCCATTGCACATGTGTTGTTTATAACCTCAGCTTAGTAATATCTTTACGGGCTTGATCAATTGTCACTCTTACTCCCCTCACAGAGAAGTCAAGATTGGATTCTTTTTTTTCAGTCTTCCATCTCAGACCTCATCTCTTTCAACAAGGATGTTGCTATCCCTTTCATACACGTATATTCAAAATAGAAAGCTTTAGGCACGCAATTCTTCCTGCAAGTTACCTACAGCGGCACCTGTCTCAGCTTTCTGTGCCATCTCAAAGGCTGGGAAGTATCAAAGTACAAGTTCATCCAGAAGGGAAGGGCTTCCAAACAAAAGGATTTAAGAGTAGGACAAATATCTACAGGGATATTTATTCTTCTGTTGACATTAGTGAAGATTTTGTTCCGAGTTACCAGTGCTAAACTGAGGCTCTGACCTGCTTGTGATTTTTATTAGTTCCAAATCACTGGGATTATCATAAAGGGTTTTGTTTTCTATACAATGATGAATAACTAGAATGAGAGTCAGTAATCTGATCCTTTTTTTAGTCTTATCCTCCCTGATGCCTGGTCCCAGAGTAGAAATGATGAGTTCACAAAAGGTAAATATAATTAAAAAAAAAAAGAAAGACTAATATTCTTCAATTAGATTAAATTGGGTTCAGTTTATTTCATCACAATTTGATCCCTGAAATTTTCCTGCAAAATCCTACAGTAAAGTAAGATACTATGGCTTAGTTATTTTTAATATTTACTTTGACCTAAGCAAAGGCCATGAAATATTATCTTTGAAAATCAAAATGCTTTAAAATAATAGGTATTCATTAACTTATTCATTTAATATAGCTAAAAAGGGAAAATGAAGGAAAATTCCTTTGGTATTACTGTTAACACAAACCAAGCTTCAATTCTACATTATAATCAACATATTCAATTCATTTAAGCCAATGACTTAAAAATGATAGATTTTTTTAGTTTTGTAAAACAAATCTTTCGGGGCGCCTGGGTGGCTCAGTCGGTTAAGCATCCGACTTCGGCTCAGGTCACGATCTCACGGTCCGTGAGTTCGAGCCCTGCGTCAGGCTCTGTGCTGACAGCTCAGAGCCTGGAGCCTGCTTCGGATTCTGTGACTCCTTCTCTCTCTGACCCTCCCCCGTTTATGCTCTGTCTCTCTCTGTCTCAAAAGTAAATAAACACTAAAAAACAAAAACAAAAGCAAATCTTTCATCTTTACCTCCCTCCTCTAAGAAGTCATATCCATGCCAAGCACTTTGGATCCTTAACATTCTCGAGGGCCTTATTTCTAGATTGTGTAACTCAAAGCTACCATTTCTATATAATGTAAGTGGTAGCTCTAATACAAGAATGATGGTCACTGCATTGTCATCATTACTATATGCATATGTACTTATGTACTAGATGTTGAGTAATTACCACACTTATAGTATTAGTAATACAATAGCTTACTTTGAACTTTGCATGTGAGTCGATTTCTTGAGAGAGTATGATTCATCTTCATTTTGTGGGTGAGAACCTGAAGATTTGACCCATTAAGTAATTTGGCAGCAGTTAATAGCTAGCACACTGTTGAGTCAGATTTTAACCTAGGCCAGCCTAGCCCTAAAAACTAGCTTTTAGTTACTACACTGTCTTTCATCTCATAGGGACTTTACTATTTGTGTTCACATGCAGAATGCGTATCTTTTGACCTTGATAGTCAACATTATGAAGTAGGTATTATCATCTTCATTTCAAAAAGTAAAATCCTGAGGCCCAGGGAGGTTAAGTGACTTTCCCAAAGTATTTAGCTGGTAGGATTAGCCTCCTGATGGCCATTCCACCTATAGACTTCTCTATCAAACATTCTTCAAGGCACATAGCATGTATGGCTATAGGCATAAAGAAGTTTCTTATTGTAAATTTCAATAAATAATCTTGATAACATTTAAAATATTTTTTTTCCAAAATTAGCCATCCTCACAGTTTTGTTTGAGGAAAAATTATGCATCAAACTCTGATAGTTAGTAATAACAGGTTAAAAATTAGAACTGATCATTTATGTTCTCACGTGTCATCTCCATTTGATTTTCTAGATACTCCCATATATTTTTCTTCCTTTATTTTAACCTCCAGTTTTAGAACATATCCATAGCCTTAAAACCAATTTCTGTAAAAAATGAGCATTGTCCAAAGTGTACTTTATAGATGATCATATTATGTGATATATGGATCATATTCTTTTTAGTAATTGACCTCTCTGAAAGGAGCTGGTTGTTATGGTTACCACAGGGAGAAAGTAAGAGAGAAGGAGAGAGAGGAAGAGAGAGAGAGGGAGAGAGGTCACTTTGCAACAATGTATTGCAGAGTTTTGTTTTGAGTGATGTTAACAATTTCCTGGCTGACTTACCTCACCATCCTCTCAGGAAACAGAGAACTGATATGCATAAGCATGGGAAATTGGAAATACTATTTCTTAATTCTTTTGGTATCTGATATATTCCAGGTTCCATAGATCTGGAATCTGCCTTTCCTGTGCTTTTGTGTGTATACCCTTAAATAACTTTTATAAGAGTTCTGAACACACATTAACAATTATAGTACTAAATTGTAAATGTTGGATAAAGAAGGGAGAATCTTAACACCTTCAGTCAGTTTTTCTTTGTTACAGTGAGTGGTTTTTCTCTGGTTAGGATTCTGTGGAAGACTGATAGTCATGTGCAAATCAAAAAGCATGAGTTTCAGTTATGCAAATATAATGTCCTTACGCTATTTGATATGTTTACTTGGAACATTGAACACCTGCAGATATGATCAGTAAAAGAAAAGAAAAATTATTCAAAGGCAATTAATTCTCTGACTTATCTCTTTATACAAATTTTCAAATGTTTAATCAAGACACAAGGAACAGACAAACATTCAAATAAGGTTTCTTATTCTTCCTTGTATCAGGATATATTATGGGATATAATAAAGTAAAAACGATTACCATTCCAAGAGCTTAATACTAAACAAAAGGCAAAGACAGAAAAATACTTTTCCTCTCCACTGCCTTCTGTAACTTTATTTTTAATTGATTTCTGCTCATCTTTTGAGAAATATTGGGATTAAAGTGCTCCTCTGGCCTAGAAATTTACTGTCTGCCATTCATTGACTTGCCACAGAACAGATATTTGTTGAGTAGCTACTATGTACCAGACAGTACTAGCTACTTTGCAGGAAGTTTTTAGGTATTGGTGTTCAACCACCACTTCATTATCTGCTGGAAAAGACTGAGATTAATGGCCAAAGAGATTTGGAAAGACTAAAGGAAATGGTGGTATGTATAAAGAATTGGAAGGGCAGATTCCTCTAGGGGTTAATGAGAGGAAATGGGTTGGACTGTGGGCCCTAGGATGCTGGTAAGTATGTGGTAGGAACTTGGGAATATTGAGTATAAAAGGAGTAATAAAGAGGCTTTGAAGTCAGTATAGGGAGTATGGAGATTATTGAAAGGAATGGAAGTAAAGTGGTAAACTAGTGAGAAAAAAAAATGGAGTGCAGAATACAAAAGGAACTAAAGCTACAGGAAGGGATTTGGACCTATCAAGGAAACTTAAAGAAGTCAATCCAATAATCAGTTCAGTTTTGCCCTTGAGCATTTGCCAAATCTAAACTGGAAGGGTTGGGGCAGTGAGCAAACTTGGAAAGAAACCAAACAGAAACCTGTTACACCATAGATTATAGGCTACAGAGACAAGAATTTCAGCCCAGGATCTATCAAGGAAGATATGGCTGGTTAGAAATCCAGGCTTTCAGTTGACAGTTGAGAATCCAGTTAAGTCTGTAATCTAGTAGTAAAAGAAACTTGGAAATTGATGAGTCTAAAACTTAGGTCATCTCCATATTTTATTGGATTGAAATAATCATTTTACTCTAATTTTCCTCCAGAAGAAAAGTAAATCTTCTCTGTAGAGAGATAAAACTATATACAATCTATGTAATTTTACCAAAAGCCTTGGTTGTTACTCAAAGAAATTTACAAGGCATGCAAGGATTATTGTATGATTTTTTTCAAACTATTATAAGTAATGTTGAAGAAAACGGAAAATTAATTTTTCACCAGAGAAAGTATGAAAAACCAAATGGAAATTCTAAAAGTGAAAAATACAACCACTGAAATAAGGGAAGCAAAGGATGGGTTTGGGAGAAGTTTAGACAGAACATAGTAACATAGAAGATGGATCAGTTAGGGACTCCTGAATGACTCAGTTGGTTGAGTGTCCGACTCTTGATTTTGGCTTAATTCATGATCCCAGGGTCCTGGGTATGAGCCCCACGTTAGGCTCTGCACTGAGCATGGAGCCTGCTTAAGATGAATTCTCTCTCTCTCTCTCTCTCTCTCTCTCTCTCTCTCTCTCTCTTTCTGTCTCTGTCTCTCTCTCACACACACACGTACACACACACACACACACACACACACACACACACAGGCACACACACAAGATGAATCAGTTAAAAAAGATCCAAACTGAAGCACACACAGAAAAAGGAACAGAAAATATGCATCAGGCCACAGATCCAAGATTTATAAACCCCAAGCAAGATAAGGTCCAAGAAAACCACATCTTCTCACTATGGAGTGAAACTGCTGAAGATTAAAGACAAAGAAAATAATCTTGAAAGCAGCTAGAGGGAAAAAAGACACACGGTCTTCAAAGGGGCAATAATAAGACAAACAACATTATTTACAACAGCCAAGACATAGAAACAGCCTAAGTGCTCACTGATAAATGAATGGATAAAGAAATTATGATGTATACATATGCAATGGAATACAACTCAGCAGTAAAAAAGAAGGAAATCCTGCCATTTGCAACAAAATGGAAGGACCATGAGGGTATTATGCTAATTGACATAAGTCAGAGAAAGACAAATGTTGTATGAATCTCACTAATACGTGAAATCTAGAAACAAACAGAAGAGATCTAATTTGTGGTTTCCAGAAGAGGCAGAGAGCAGACGGGTGGGGAACTAGATGAAGGTGACAAAAAGGTATCAATTTCCAATTAGAAGATAAATAATAATAATGATAAATAAATTATAGGGATGTCATGTACAATGTGATAACTACAGTTAACACTGCTATATGATATATTTGAAAATTTCTAACAGAGTAAATCCTGAAAGTTTTTATCACAAGGAAAAAACTTTTTTTTTTATATGAGGTGGTGGATATCACTTATTGTGGTAATTATTTCATGGTATAAGTCATTATGTTGTACACCTTAAATTTATACAGTGCTCAATTATAATTATGTCAATTATATCTCATTACAATTGAAAGAAAGAGGAATCCTATAATCAGTAAAAAGATTCACCAAAAAGGTTATTTTTTAAATCTCTTAAAAATATTTCTTTCAAAAAGAATTTTAGAATAAAAAATAGAGACTTTTCAAAAAAATATAAACTGAAAGAATTCATTGCCAACAGGCCCACATAGAAAGAAAGAAATACCAAAAGATTTCTTTAGGCAACAGGAAAATAATCCTGGATGGAGGCAGAGTATTGCATGAAAGAATGAAGAGCTCCAGAAAGAGTAAAGAAGATTGATTAAATGAATATACAAGTTTAAACCAATGCTAGTAATGTCTAGTGACATTAAAATTATATACACTATAAATACATAGCAATAATAGTAAAAAGGTGAAAGTTTGGAAAATGGATTTGAAGTACTATTAGGTCCTTTTATTGTCTGAGAGGTGCTAAAATTACTAACTTATAATAGACTCTATTAAGTCAAAATGTCTTTCATAATATATGCAGTACACTAAAGTAATAAAAAAATGTACAGTCTGTAAACTAACAAAAGGAAAGCAGAGAAAAAAATTGTTGACTAATCCAAAAGAAAGCAAGAAAGAAGAAAAAACTGGTAATACTCAAGAATAGTAAGGTGATAGATTTAAAGTGAAGGTGTTATAATTCCATTAAATGTAAATGGTCTAAATATTTCCAATTAAACATCTAAGATTCTCAGACTTTATAAAAGTAAAATATTACCATAACAATCAGAAAATTTGAAAATAAAAGGGTGGAAAGAGATATACCATGAAAACACTAAAAATAGTTGAAGTAGTTATTTTAATATCAAGTACAGATTTAAGATAGTATTACTAGAAATAAAAGGGACAAAATTTATTCTTTAGAAAGATCAATTAAGCTTGAAAATATTACATTTCTAGATCTTTACATAATTAAAAGACTACCCACAAACTATTAAAAAACATGACCAGAAATAAAAGAATAGGTAAATATATCATAATGGATGGAAATTTTATTCACATGTGATCTTCCACATACTTAAAATATTTCCTATTTAAAAATAAATTACAGAGTGTGATCAATCTTCCTTCATTGTTTTATTAAAAGATTATAGGAAAGCTTAATTTCCTGCTGAATGTTATTAGATAAGCTGTAAAAAACTTTTTATGATAAAAGTTGCCAAGGATTAAAATGGACTATTGAGAAAAGATGAAAAAAATAGTCATTTGAAGGTGACGTCTGAGGACAAGACAAGTCTAAATCTATAACAGCATTCTAGAAATAGATGTAGGAATGAATTTGACCACAAGTTTCCAAACTTGGCCATGCTGCAAAAACAACTGGGTAACTTTAAAAAATATGTATAGACATATATTTGGGTCCCAACCTTTCAGATCCCGATTAGTAGGTCTGGAGTCCACGTTTTTGAAAGCTCTCTAGAGGATCCTGATATCCAGTTAGGACTGAGAACCAAGAGATCAGATGGTAGCCTTAGACACAGGACTTCTGCCCTGCAGTACTTCAGAAAACACCATGCACACAGCCCATGACTGGCACCTCCTGGAGTTGTGCAGTGTGGCAGTCCTGTTAGACTCGCATGCGTTCTCTGTTATATTATCTTTATATTCCTGATTAGGACACTGAGAAATTATGAGATCTAATGACTCATTCAAGACTGAAATATGAAGTGTAGCTTCAGATACATTTTTAGTTCCATTTTGTCATATCCCCTTCTTTTAAAAAAGTCATCTCCTTTCTTTGGCTTAAATGAGTTACTTAAATCATGCATGTGTATAGGAAAAAAGAAAAACTTACAAATGTATTCTAAAACAGATTTAATGTAATCCTAGTTAAAGTCACTAATGTAATCATATTTAGGGATACACTTATACTTCTAAATCTGAATCCAAATATGTGAAACAAATCAAGAACAAGTATTTAAGAATGGAAAACATCAAAGAAATTTCTTGACAAAAACAAATGCCAACAGTTACTCTATTTAAATGTCTGTTATTGGTATTTCTTAGCTGAGCCTTTTTTTTAAACATATCAAAACAGGAAGCAAGTAGGGCAGAAATGTAACTCTAGTTCCATGTTTCCTTTTATCCCTTTCTCTCCTCATCTAATTTATTCAGCATCATAGTGCTAGCTCTGGTACTGGAAGCTGCTTCTTTAGCTACATTTTGCCTTCACTACTTGCCTGGCTATGGCTTAGGACTCAGAAGACGCTGTTTACAGGAGAAAGGGTGTTGAGATCATTTTTGGAGGGTGCAGAATGATCCCACATTGCAGCAATATTATGTAGATTATGATGCTTTCTAAATGGCACCAACAGCCTCGTCTACTATGAAAACACTTGGAATATTTTCTGTATATATTTTTTAAATGCACCTTTATTTTTTAAAACTCAATTAATTTGAAAATTGGTTAATCAAATTTTGTATTAGCAAGAGTTGCCTATGTATCAATCAACACATATAGAAGCATAGGCAAATTCCAGTTAGGATGGATTAGCTTGTTTCAGACCAACTTCCCCATTGAAAATAACTAGAAAATCTGGAAAAAATGGACATGAGCTCTTTGAAGGCAACAGAGAACTATTAATGTAGTAAAGACTTGAGAGTCCAAGATTTTGGAGGGAGGGGATGGATAGAATAGTAAGCCCAACATTTGGTGTTACTTTTCCCTTAATGTATTCACAAACTTACAGTGGACAGCTGAGAGGCTGGGAAACTGGAGGGAGTAACAGACACAGAGAGGAACTGAGATTGAGGAGCAGAGCAGTTGAGACTCTAGAGCTTAGGAGTTTCACAGAAGTGGGGAGACAAAAACGAGAGTAAGGCTTACAAAAGAGGAAAGGCCATAGCAAACACTCCCAGACTATCAGTCAAGATCCCTGAAAGGCTACATGCTAGAAGCAAGACTCAATGGAAATAACCAGTCCTTACAAAGACTGAAACACAGCTTCCTATCTGTTTCCTATCAGACTGGATTAAGGTGATCTGCCCTTACTCTGACTGCCTGCCAAAATCTAAAGTAAATACTCTCCACGGGAACATAAAATCATACAGAGCCTGAAATTCTCTCTACAACTTTCATAGACATTGTCTACCATGTAATAATGATGACTAAAAAAAAACAAAACAAAACATGCCAGGCATACCAAGTGACAAGATCAAATAATCAAAATCAAAAGAAAAAATATTGATGATGGAAACTTATCCATAGGACATCCAGAAATTATAGTTATGAAACAGGCTTTAAAATGCTTGCCATTAAGATGCACAAAAAATAGATGACAAGATGGACATCACGGATAGAGAAAAATGAATTAAGTAAAAATCATAACACTGAAAATTGTGTGTTCACATATATCCCCATCTTTCTATCTACTACTTAATCTAGCTCTGTCCCCTCATGATTATAATTAGCCTAAATTCTGACTTCAATTAAAGCACTCATGTATATGTTTCTTTTATTTTTCTCTAACATATTTTTTTCTCTAAGGAAGAAGAATATTTAATTGTCAAAATAGAATGCTGGAAACAGTTCAATAAAAGCATTATGTATACCATGTATGTTTAATGTGTCATGTTATTAAACTGATAATCAGACATATATAAAACTATTCATTAACCAGATCATTTATAATTCCATTATTAATGAAAAATGTTATTTATTTGAGCTGAGCTCTCTTTACAAGACTGTAGTCTAATTTGTCTATCAGTCACAGATAAAGTTTTTGAGTTTCAAAATATCACTTAATTTTATGGTTTTAAATTTCCTAGGAGGAGTCCGGAGTAATTCAATATGTTCTCTGAGTAAAAAATCTCAGGTTGTTATTTAATCTAATAAAATCATTACTCTGTGAAGTCAGATGACAAACAGGAACAAAATCAATAATGTCCTTAATAGATGTTTTCTAGTTACAAATGTATTTTTAAGTATTTTATGAGTTTATTTTTAGGGTGTCATGTATCTATACATATAAATAAACACATACATACATATAAATATTTACTTTTTAAAATTGGCTAATAGATTAGTGAAGTGAATGCTCATTTTCTAGAAATTCTGAGGGGCCACAGGTGGAGGTAGCAACTAGGGATAAAGGGAAAAGAAATAATAATTAACATCTAGACCCTGTAAAGTAGGTATTATTTCTTCCATTATGCAACGATGTGAAGAGAAATTAAGTAACATGATCAGAGCCACAGAGCTAGTAAATGGCAGCACTAGAATGCAAACACAGTTCTATTTGATTTCCAAGACTATGTTCTTTCCAGTATACTGTGCTTTCTATATATAGAAACAGCTGGATGGGAAGATTTATGTTGAAATTGGTGAACATATAATCCTTTTAGGGAGTTAACAAAGTTTTTATGTGAAGTCTGTTACACTCCGTATTTGAGTATAGCCAGATAGTTCATCAAAGCTGGATCTCGTATTTCAAAGGTGTATAGAATTCTATACATAATTTTTGCACCTGCTATTTACAGTCTTCTCCAGGTAAGTTTAGCACACAGTGTTCCAGTTATATACCCTTGAGTGCATAGGGTATATATTAGTTAAAATAAATCAATTCCATGAAATAGACAAGGAATAAGATAAGTCTTTATGTAAAGTGCTATGAATAGTTCAACAAATGCATTACAAATATTTATTTTCGCATGTATGTTGTGCTTGAGCTAATTCGTAATAGTAAAGAGATGTAAGTCTCCTCATTAACTGTTTCCTATCTTGGTCAGAGTTGAGGACAATGATGTTGTATTACAGGTAAGAAGTATGTATATTACAAAGTTATCATGCAGAATCTAATTTCTCTTTGCGCTAAACAGCTTTATTATTCTATTATACATGCTCATGAATATTAATGTTAGATCCTTTGACACTTAATGGACAAAAAATAAAGCCCAGAGCTCCTGTGTGTTTTCACAAGAGACCCAGTCAGCAATGCTCACATTGAAGCAAGTTACTCATTTGTTTCTCCCTCTTATTCTCAGTTGCAAATAGTTTGAGGAGTATTTGGGGTAGGAGATTAGGACAGGATCACAGCTACAACCTTTGACCCCATTATTTCCTTTATCTCCCTATGTTTTTTCCATTTTAACTCCACAATTTCAACATTTTTTTTTATTCTTTTCGTGTGTAACGTATATCTCTGTTTCTAGAATATGCCAAAGAATAGGAAATATGTATGTGATCGGTTCACATACAGAGACACATGCAGCATTCTTGATAACAAGCAATAGAGAACACTCTGATTTGTTGAAACAGAGGGATTTTTGGTAGTTCACAAATCTCTAGGAGAGCCAGAGAAGCAGGCTCAGATATTACCTCGCCAGGAACAAAGAAGTTAGGAAAAATGCCCAGTTCATGCCATAGACTGTTCTAGTAAACCAATGCAACTGCAGCCCGAAACATAGCACTGAGCATGCTTGCATATGAACACCACAACTTCTACCACAGTAATTCCAGAAGAACCAGCCTCTAATTCCACGATGCATGTCAAAACTATTTTCTTTCCAAGGCCAGGTTCTTAAGTTTCTCATTTTAATATTCAAGTCTCCTCCAGAGCCAACTGATTGGTGGCACCTAGGTCACATGGGCACATTCTGATTGCAAGGGAGTATGGAATTCTAACCCTTAGCTTTCCAGCCTCTTTAGTGGAAGGCAAAAAGCTGGAAAAGGATTAAAATGTATACTGAACGAGTCCATCTTCAAAATACATTCCAATACCCAATCAGTATTTGTTGGATTTCTTTTACAGTACTTAGGATTTATTTTCTTATTTTAAGATGTATTCTTATGCACTAGAATGAAAATAGAAAATGTATAGTTTCTTGAAAGCTGATTTTCATTGCTTGTTAGTAGCTGGCTTTCCCATGCTCAGTGGGAAAACGTCATGATTGATATTATCTTCCTTATATATTGAACGATCATTACCACTCTAAATATGTGAATATAATAGAGCTTCACTACTGGAAAAATGGGTACTACTGCATCATAGTTATCAATGTAAGAGATGAACACTTTTGGTTTGCTTCCTACATATATTTGTAGTTTAGGGTCAGGGAACCTTGAAGGTCAATATGTTTGCCACCAGAAGGGGTGTGATGGGATGCTAAAATTCTTAATTCCACTTCCATAATACTTAGCATGAAGACAAGGGTCACTGGCAGAGTCAAAGATGTTTTACAAGATGGCCACTTGATGCCTAAGATACTGAAAAATCAAGCTACTCCTCCAAAGTGACAAGGTTTTCCATTTACTATCCTTTTCTAGAGTATGGCCATGTCAGTTGACCTTCAAATACTATGCATCTTCTAGAGATTCAGTACAGTGCCAAGCTCATAAGAAGTATGTTTTGCAAGGAGGTACTTTCAGAAAACATTTCAAATAGTGCTTCCATAAGTATATTTTGTTTTTATTGGTAACTTGACACAAAATATCTATTTCCTTTGGATATTTATTTTTTAGACAATAGGTGAAGAGAAAAGTTGACATGTACATATGTATGGGTGGGGGGAGATGTGCTGTATTTGGTCACATAGTAAGAATATTATAGAAAAAATGCAGTTAATAAACTATGACCTACGCATCTCTTAAAAAAATACACAAACATTCAATTTCCTAAAACAATGTTCACCTGCTGTCCCTTGGATGACTTCAGCTTAATTTCACACTTAATAACCTTCAAGATTAGAGTGCTTAATTAACAGCAGTTACTGCTGATTGCTTTGGAAATGAAAAATGGATATCTAATATAAAGTCATTAATATTATACTTGATGGATTGGTGTTATTATTCACAATAATCCAGAGTCTTGGGCCCTAATCTATAACATGATAAAATGAAATACTTATTGCTTTAAGGAAACAAATTGGGTATCATAAAGATATTAATGCATTCAACAAATATTGAAGAAGTGCCTCCTATATGCCAAGGACTGTAGTAGGCAGTGGGGCTACCGTAATAAGACAAGTTTCCTCCAGAAGGTCACAGTCTGGTGGACAATACAGGCATAGACACTGTTCTAATATGGCATCATAATCAATGTGCATATGATACTATGGGAGCACAGACTGCTGGTTAGAGAGCTGTATGGAGGGGAAGACAGCTGGGCTTGAACCAAGTAGTTTTCCAGGCAAAGACAAAGTCATTCAAGGCAAGGAAATAAAGGCAAACTGGCATGAAAGGGGATGGTGTATTTTGGGAAAAACATGTAATTCTGTGTGTAGAACATTGGGTACATGTTGGAGAGACACAGGGATGAGGTTGCAAAGCAGACTGTGTCCTGCTCGTGAAGAACGTTAAATGTCATGCAAAAGAGTTCAGACTCTCCTTTTGCAAAGGGAGCCCAAAGGAGAGTTTTCAAGCAGTGTAGTGACATAATCAGATTTATATTTCATAAATGGAACTCTGGCAGCCACATGGAGGAGGAATTGGCAGGGGAAAAGCCTGGAGTCAGGGAAACTAGCTAAGACTCTATTTCAGAAGACCAAATGAGAGATGATTATCTTGAACCTGTTCCTCAAAGATAGTCTGACACCCACTGGCCCATAGAGACAATGTTTCTTGATACTTCTGTCTTCTTTCCAATTTCCACCCACATGTATCAAGTTTCCTTTGGGTTTTGACCTTTGATTCCAGATTCTGTCCCTTTACATCCATTCTTTCTGGCTTCTAAGCTTAGTTCTCCCATCAAAATTCTTGCCTCACAATGAACAAACTCAGAGAAAAGACCTAGTAACTACCTGGTGTCTGACCTCGTGAGTCCAGACCTTACCTGAACTTGACTCCTTACTTGAACACCCCATTCATCTTGCTAATCCTCTTTGTTAGAGGAAAAAGGATCTGAGTGTTAAATATCTACTTAATTTGTCCAACCCATTCCTGCCCCTTTAAACTCAGCTACCTCACCCACATACTAAGCCACAGGCTACACAAACCCCCATGGGAAATCATAGGTAAGTTGCTGATACTATGTATATTGGCTCCTGCTGCCCTGGATTGAATTTACAATGCTGTGGAAGGTAACTCACTAGAGGATGAGAAATTTATGAGAATCTAGATAAATTCTTATGATCAGACTTAGAAAACTCTACTAAATCTTATGTCAAAATCAGGTGAAAACTTAAGAGATGTTATCAAGACAATCAAATGCCCAGATCAAGATGGACTGCTTAAAAAAAAAAAAAAAAAAGTGCCAAAGAATCAAGCCCAAGTCAGGCAAAGGATAGTAATCTCACATCCCATGCCAGAAAACAATGTGACTGTCACTGCTGGGCCAAAAGGTATCCGAAGCTGAAACAGATGGTGTCACTCATGTGGATCTCATCTTCTGATACCGAGCACTAGGCAGGCCCAAAATATAAGAAGTTCATTTGATTGACCCATGAGCCACCACCACAACACTCTAATCTGAAAGTTAATACAAAGATGTATTTACTGACACAGAGCCATTCTCTCCCTCCATGCCCCTGATCTCTCCTTTTCCCTCTAGCCTAAGCTACTTTAAGAGAAAGTAACAGGGCTGTGGCCAAGATCACTTTGTCTCCAATGGTTAGATATATCCATTTAAGTATGCTGGGAAATTTTAGGGAGGAAGAAGGACTCAAACTTTTATGGCTCTGTTGGATATAGGTACCCAGTTCACCATCCTACCAATCCTATGAGGAATGGGGCATTAGGACTCTACTAATAAGGATTGGTAGGACTCACAGTGGAGAAGGGAAACTAATGTGACTTTATGGGTGGTGCCTTTTGGACCAATTCAATGTACTGCTATTGCTGCTTCCACATCTGAAACTACAATAAGAACTGATATGTTATATGTTTGTACTTCCCAGTTTCTCAAATGCCAGAAGGAATTCTGATCAGGAAGAGTAAAGAAATGCAGGTGAAACACATAAATTGCTATCCAACCATCTCTCAAGCCCATCCCAAGTATGGCCCAATGACCTTAAAGGCCCATTTGAACTGCAAGTCTCTGTGCCTGATGATTTTGCCTACTGAAGCCTGTGGCAAAGGGTACCTCCACCTAGAAGCACCCCTGTGGTTCTGGATTCATCATTTCCCTGACAAGCTACTGGCTAGATCCTTTTTGAAAAGCAGCTATTAGCTTGCTACTGGTATCTTGTTGACACTGAACATCTGACCCACAGAGGTCTTATAACTCTCCAGACTGATTATCCCATTTGAAGGTGGGTTGACACAGACTCAGTGACTAAGAACATATGAATGGTACATCAAGCCTCACATATCAAACCATAATGGTACATTCAAGAACACAGCCAGCCTTGCCCAAGCAGGATTTTGGCTTCATACAAAGAAATGGCAACTGCCCTCCTGAGGTAAACTTTATTCCCAACTATACTGCCTAAAGCAAAGCCACTAGCTCAGTGGAATCTTCAATGCACAGAGGCTCCCCTAAATGACTGGGTCTGGTTCAATGATGACTCAGCTAAGCTAAAACCAAATGGTGTTCCCTATGCTGCTGTGATTCTTCAATCTCAGTGCCATTAATGCAGAACCAAAAATGGACATGGTCACTATCCTCAATGCTTAGGACTCAAGCCTTTTCTTACAGTTTTGACCATTCTTCCCTTTCAGGAACCATGTTTTATGTTTATTCACTCTTGGGCTATTGCCAATGACTTAGCTGTTTTGTCAAACATCTGGGTCACTCATAGAGAAACCCACAGTAAGGGCTTGCTCTTTGATGAGACAAACTAGAGTCAAGCTGCTAGTGGAGCCTGCACCAAACAGACTGCTACTACTTCTGTGTATATGTGTGATCTTACTAGATATGGCAATACGCCCACCATCATAGACTGAACAAAAAGAACATTTTATTCTGAAGCCAAGGTTACTATTGCATGCTCAAGTCATGACTCTTGACAAAGGTTGACCTGTTTGTCAAGGTGAAGGAAGCCACACCATATATACAATGGACTCCATCTGTTCCTTGCAAACTGACTACATTGGACCTTTTATTCCCTCTTGGGGCTCTTGGTGATTCCTCTCTTCTGCTGACACTTTTATAGATTCCTGTGTTACTACTATTCCAGTCCCATCAGCCAACTCTGGTCACACCCCTGTGGTTCTTGAAACAAATCTGTGCCATGTTTTCAGTTTTTCAGAGTCTGACAATACATGACTTTTATTGGAAAAAAAAAAAACACTCAACAATGAGCTAGTTGTCGAAGTATTTGATGGGCCTTTCACTCTCTCTACCATCCAAAGATATTCTGTATGGTGAAGTGTTGGGATGACCTTCTCAGAAAACAACCCCAAAAGACTTATGGCTACCTGTCTCGTCTCCTGTTCCATGCACTTTATCAAGAGAGTTTGTTCACTAAATGTGGCTGTCACCAGAAGGGATTCATCGTCTTTCAGACATTTCCTGGGTAATAATCAGGAAGAAAAGGGGCAGACTGTTATGGAGATCTATTTTGAAAATTTGGGATTTCATCCTGACTATTCCTCAACATGACAACTTTTCTTTCCCCTAATGGCAACCTCAGGGCAACCTGGTTGGTACACCCTCTTGGCAGCAGCCAGACAAAGAGACCTAGTAAATTCAAACTTAATTCTGGTGCCACCATCTGATTCTCTTTTGGATTTGATGGTTCTAGATCATAAGGATAATGGCCACCTGGTTGAGTACACTGCTTGTCAAGTGGCCCATGCAGGCCAAAGTGGTGGACATAAAGCATTTCTGTAAGTTTTAGAAGTCTTTACTTTCTTGCATTAAAACCCTCTAGATGAAAATTCTAAGGGTAAGGAAGGTACCCTTATCTGGTACCAATTTCTGGATTTTTTTCTACTGGAATGAGGCATACTCATTTTTTGGCAATGGAAGGATAGCCACAACCCTCACCCCAGGAAAATGAATACCTTAGACCTTGGTAGGTACAGGAGAAAGAGGGACATTAGTGATCTTCATCTTTCGGAACCACTCTGGAGCCTTCCTTAGGAAGGAAAATGTCCTAGTACAGCTCACCATGACTGCTGGAAGCATTTTACATTTAACTAGCTGCTCGGTCTGCCATTCCCCACCAGATGGTTCTGACCTTGATTTAGTTACCATTCCTTTCACCTCACTAAGAAATCTCAAAAACAGCAGAGGAAGGTCCCAGCAAAATACTTTCTGGTACCTTCAGATCCTTTAACCACTCCCATTGCCATAGCCAATACTCAATAATTTCATGGGTTGGACAAATGCCACATTGGTGGTGCCATGGACAAATAGACCAAGGTGAAATCCCTCGGGCAGTTTTTCTAAAAGCAAGGATTAGACACAATTACTGTAAATACACTTGGAACCCTAAGCTGGCTAGGAGGGCACACTGGAGGTACTATCAACCTGTGCCTGACAAAAAGTAGGTCTCACTTGGTGGGCCCAGTGATTGTAAACAACATTTATACAACATGTACTTCTTTGTGGAAACCAGGCAAAAATTTGCATACTTCCCTAAAACACAATGTTTTGCACCTTAGAGATGGTCAAAAGAGACCTGAAAGTGTTTAAAGAAACACCACCTCTAGATCATGTAGCCTTCAGACAACTGTGAAGATCTCTCCAAAATAAGGTTATTTTTAGTTTCTCAGGGAAAATTCTCAAGAGGGACAACGGACTTGCTATTTATTGGCAGCCTCAGGATGGTTTTTTCTACAATGGGGATCTTTCAATTATAAAAGACAATGCAAAAAGTTCCACCTGACTTTAGCTGTACTGATCAATGAAACCATTTTGGCACTAGAAGGCATTTGGGTCAGTCTCAAATCATAGGCCAGAATTGGTGTGGATGACAGACTTGTCCTAGACTTCCTTCCTCCCTGCAGGTCAAGATGAAATATGTCCAATCACTAATACATTCTGCTGTACCTGGTCTAATGCCTCAGGCTTAACAATTTAAGGAGAAACCACCTGACTTTCTATAGCAGACAGGAGTGGTTTATAGGATTTATAAAGCTAGGTGAGTCTGAGACCCTGGGGGCACAACTCAAGTTAGTGCTGCAGGACATCCTCATCCTGTTCCTGGAAGTCCTAATGATAGTAGCTCTAATTAAATGCTTTATACAACTACTTGACAAATTTGGTCCCAGCCGGTCTCAATCAGATTAATCAGAGTAGTTGATGGAGTGGCACACTCATGGGAAAATTCACCAGAAGCCAAGGCAGTATAGAAATGCAGTCTAGGTATTAGTGGGAGACACTATTCTGTGGGTTTCAAAATGTCTTGTGAGCAGATTTACTATCTTTGCTTCAGATTATCTTTTCCAGGATAATTGTATATGTTTATATAGGAGACAGCCTTGGAAGATAGAGATACTATCTCCCTCTAGAGAAAGAGCAGGCAGCCTTACTGCTAATTACGAAAGATTTAAACTCCTGGGGTGCCTGGGTGTCTCAATGGGTTAAGTGTAAACTCTTGATTTCTGCTCAGGTCATGATCTCACAATTTGTGGGTTCAAACCCTAGATTGGGCTCTGTGCTGGCAGTGTGGAGCCTGCTTAGAATTCTCTCTCTCCCTTTCTCTGCCCATCTCTCTCCCTCTCTCAATATAAATAAACTTTAAAAAAAAAAGATTTAAATTCACTAGACTTTGAGTTCCTCCTCTATTACACCAACACTCTGTGAAGGCAGATGTCACCTGGTCTTCTGTGTGGCCTTCTACCTGTGGGATTAGTGCCAGAGATGATACTCTGGCCACTGCTATTGCAGTGATAAGTTCTTTGACCCTAACCCACAAGTTTCATGTCTTCTGTACCCAACCATGGAGCTAACTCATAAGATCACAAGTATGGTAAAATTTCAGACCCTTCACAGTTCTTAACAGCTACATCATGGCAATTTGGCAGATTCATTACCAAACACTGTGACACTCATTAATCATGTCATTGATCTCCCTGATCCTTCCAAAAGTAGAACCAGGCATCCTGTAGTTGAAGAACCAAGACATAAAATAGTTATTTTCAACTAAAATATTTTAAGTGTCAGGAAAGATTGACAGCAGGTCATAGATCAATGTAAGGAAATGACAAATGTGAGAATATCTGGAAGCATATCCAAGCTATTAAACTATTTTATAGTACCATGATACATTCCAGCTGTTGCAGTCATCCCTTTCCCTCTTCATGTACTTTTTCTATTTATGCATATACTTAGCATAATCAAGTTGAAAAGGTATTGAGTAAAATATCGGGACACCTGAGCTCAGGTACTGGTTTTGCCAATTACTGGCTATGGGACCTTGGACAGGTTACCTCCCACTACTCTGGACTCAGATTCTTCATCTTTAAAATTGAATTGGGGTGGGCAAAATGAATGGGTTTTGCTAGGCAATTTTAAATAATTTTTCCCTAGTTCTTATTTCCAATGAACACTAGAATTTGTAGCCAAGATGGATAATTATTAGGTTTTTTTTTTCCTTTTTGTTTTAGCAAAAGGTTCTGACACTGGAATAACGATTTTCACAACCATCTACTTGTCTTTGCCCTTGTGAGCAAGATCTGTTTTAACCCTCCTTGACTTAGGGTTTATATTCCAAGGAGGTACCTCCTGTGAAATGAAAGAGAGGAACATTCTTTGAACAGAAGGTCTTTTCATTTGCTGCCTTCACCACACACAGCCATCTTTCCTTTGGCCAGCATACTACATAAACAGGAAAGTTAGTTGATTTCCTATTCAATACATGACACAACCTTGCCAAGGTCATGTTGTCCTTGCCAGAGCTGCTACAGGAGGAGCACACCCATTGGCTTGGACTACCATAGGGTTTTTCCTGGGCATAGTACAGTAGCTATAGATAATGAGATAGTTAGTGTCATTTGTTCATTCATTTGTCTATTCAGTTAGAGCTTTTAGGACCTACTACAGCCAGCCACTGGGGATACACATATTATTAATAGGATCTTGAACCTTCCCACAAGGACCCCACAATCATTTGAGGGAGGCAGCTCTGACAGGTACAAGACAGCTGATACTAGATGAAATTATAGCAGGAAAGAACGACCAGCTCTTCTGTGGGAGTCTTAGAAGGCTTCCCAGAGGGAGTGCTTTAGCTGAGACTGAGAGGCAAAAGATGAGGTAAAAATGAGTGGATATTCAATCAAAGGAAAGAACTATAAAAACAAGAAAGAGAAGTGAACCAAAAGAGGTTCAGATATTTCAGTACAGCTGGAACATAGCTTTAGGGGTGCAAGTAACAGGAGGTGAAGATGGAAAGGCAGGTTAGGAGTTTGCAAACAAGAAGGGAAGGGGGAGGGGCTTAAAGGTTTGAAACACTTGATCTTATCTATATGTTGAGTAGAAGAGTGAATGGAATGGCTAAAGATAAAGGAAGGGAGATTGCTGAATTAAGATCCCAGGGAAATTAGGAGATGGTTTCGAGACAGAAGATGAGTGTAAAGCTAGTCTGAGATTAAAAAGGGGTCTCTTCCCATTAGAAAGACACACAAAGAGAAAATAGATAAAGATGAGAATAAATTTGATACAGAAGTGTGGAAAGCCAAGACCATAAGCATCCTGGTCCAGAGGTGGGTAGGAGATAAGGTTCCTGCAGTCTGGGTGGTCAGCAATTCATATGCTTATTCATTCGGTCCTTCCTTCCTTCCTCCATTCAAAAATATTTACTGAATACAGAAATACAATGATGGGATCCTGATCCTCCTTCCCAAGAATTTACAATCTCATTCAGATAAAAGAACACAAACCATGGTAGGTAGTAGCTTCTTAGTGTATGACTAGAATGAATAATGAATAAATTAATAAATCCCACAAAAAAGGCTGAGATGAAATAGAATAGAAAAAGAAAGGGATATTTTTAGGTGTGTATGGGCCCTGAGGGATGGGTGGATCTGAATGTACACAGACTGCTAGGGGGTTGGAAGGGTCATTTATGCAAAAGGAATACATGAGCAAAATTCTGGAGGTAGAAAAGGTAGGAGCTAACAAGGGGAATGGCAAATGTATTCTTAGGAATGTGCAACAAAATAAAATTTGGAGCTAATAACAGAAGCCTTTCTTTCTTTACGTTTCCTTTGGCACTCTACATCAAAATTAGTGTTATTTATTGCCTTGGGCAGGAGAAAAAACACCTGAAAGAGTAGAAATGTGTGGTGAGGAAGAGGAAGACAACCTCTTGAACTTTTAAGAGCCTCAGAGTTGAGGAAGAGAACATCCTAAATTTTCTTCTGTCCCAGGAGAGGTTGGCATTGGTTGTCAATGCATCACTAGACCCAGAAATTCCCAGCAGCTGGGAGAGAGAGGACACAGAGTGGTCTACAAAGACCTGGTGACAAAGGAACAGACAGAGCATGGACATGTTAGTTGTGGGTTCCACTGAAAAAAGGCATCCCGTGTTTTGCAAAACTTTGGCATCTCGTGAGTAAAGAAGACATCAGTTTCTGGAATGAAACACTCCTTCTACCCTAAACCCCAAGTCTGTACCATCTTTGGAAAAAGGAAAGGATTGAGGGAAAGGAAACAGGCCTAAATTTGATTGTATATTAACCCAGTCAAAGCTAAGAAGAATCCAGAAGGGACAAAGTTTATTTGACTGGAAAGCTTTTCTGACATCAGTGGAAATTCAGGTTGCTTATAGGAATATAAAATTCCATTTTTTTACCCCTAAGTTTATGACTAGGAAATTCAGTTAGCATTACAAGTAAATAAAGAAAAATCATGACTCTAAGCATAAGATCTTGGTTTCTAAATACATTTCCTAATACAAGGAGCCAGAGCTTTTTGGAGAAATGATTGATTTAAAATCTGAGCAAGAGAGTACAAGGTGAGTCTGGGATATATGACTGTGTCAGAAAGCAAGAGAGCTTTCTAGGATTGATGAGATTGTGGCAAAAGGACACTGGAACCATATTGAAGGGGCTCCCATGGCCCAAGGTGTGAAAATTCAAGCATCAAAAAGAATTATGGCTGGAGTTGATTGAAAGATATTCTGTATATGAAAATACAACCCATGAGTTTATAATGATATTCAAGAAAGAGAAACCCATAGAAAAGTAATTTCTCATCATTTGTGATGGCTATTAAATCAATTCCTTACTTTGAAAATTGCTTATTAAAGCAAAGAGCTAATTTAGCCCACCTTTCCAATGAGCATTCACAGTAACCAAATGCCCTGAGTTAAATAGGAAAACTTTATAGAATAATGACAATTATGTCTAAGGAATGCCAAAATTGGACATCAGCTACTTTACAATTTCTGATCAAATGATTTACTCAAGCAAGGATTATTAATTGCTGTTGAAACCATTTGGTAAATTGTTGGTAAGAAACTGGACATTCTTACTGTGGCAAATTAACATGATGTGAATTATTTTCTGGTCATGAAGAGAAAAAACGTAATTTTATCATGGAAAAATCAGAGGGTTATCTCCTCGATCCAGTGGTCAGACTCTAAATCACTAATAGTGTACAGGATGATAATTTCTACTTCCATATGAAGTATCTCTACAATGTAATCTTGCTGGGAGGGTTCAACTTTAGCCTGATAAAATCTGTGCAGCCTACTTTCTCAATTACAGAAAATACAGAGCCTTGAGCAGAGCTACCCAAAAGAAATAAAATGTTGTCACATATTTCTTTTTAATTTTATCTAGTAAGCATACTTTAAAAAGGTAAAATGACACAGTAAAATTAGCTTTAGTAATTAATACATTTAATCTAGCCCAACATATATAAAATACTGTCATTTCAATGTGCAATTGATAATAAAAATAATGATTATCAATAATAATAAAAATTAATGAGATAATTTACATTCTTTTTGTTTGTACCAGATCTTCTAAATTTATGTGGATTTTACACTGCAGCACACCTCAACTCAGACTAACTACATTTCAAATGCTCAATAGCTAGTGGCTGCCATACTGGACAGCACAGGACTAGAGGAATAAGTTAAACAACACTGTGATGGTTAGTTTTATGTGTCAACTTGGCAAGGCTACATAGTACCTAGTTGTCAACCAAAAACTAATGTAGGTGTTGCTGTGGAGATATTTGATAGATGTGGTTAACATCTACAATCACTTGACTTTAAGGAAAGGAGATTATTCTTGATAACGTGGGTGGGCGTCATCTAATCAGTTGAAAGGCATGAAAATCAAAACTGAGGTTTCCTTGAGGAGGAAGCTCCCACCTGAGAGTTTCTAGCCTGCCAGCTTGTCCTATAGATTTCATATCTGCCAGCCCCCACAATTCTGCAAATCAATTCCTTGAGGTGCATCACACACACACAAACACACACACACACACACACACACACACACACACACACACACACACACAGAGATATCTATAAAATATCTATATACAATCTATGTTTACATCTATACATATTACAAATGAGCTCTAAAGGACATATTGGAGACAACTGGAAAATTCTGAATATGGACTTAAATAATTAAGGAGGCACTGTCAATTTTGATGAGGTGGGATATTATAAATGTATCAATGGAGGAGAATGTCCGTATTTTTTAGAGATGTTTTCTGAAGTATTTAGGAATGAGATATCATCAGAGACAATGGCTCTACATTATACTCTGTTGACTAAATTTACATGAAATCATATACTTCAGTAAAATGAAGAAAATATATCTAGTCCTCATCCTCAATGACATATATTACGTTATCTGTAGCATAACAAGTATTTGTTAACAAAGTTTTAGCTTAACATTTAATAGAGTTTTACGGAATGATCAATTGATTTAAAAAAATTAAATAGGACGCAATCTAAAGCATGATGCAGTTAACTCACGAGCTGGGGGGCCAGGAGGCACTATACTTCCTGAGTGTGGAGGCCAATGACCAGAGTCATAGGACACCATGTGGATGATTTAAAGTGTGAGTTTTTCCCATTTTTCCCATGTGTCCATATGACTGACATCCAGGGAGAGACACCACGCCTCAGAATGACTCTTTCAAATTAGCTATCAAACCAGTATTTTGGTTTTCTGTATGGTTTCTTAAGAGTGCAAATGTCCCGGCCAAGTTACAGTATGTTCTTACCAAAATTTTCCCATACAACTAAAATGACAAGATATTTTTCCTTCCTTTCCTGTCATTAAATTGTAATGAAATGTTGATGGTCTTGCTCTTATAGTTACCATCATCACTATGGTGATACTGTATACATTTCAAAAGAAGAAAACCATAGCAGTCCAGTGTATAACATTATTTTATAAAGGTCCTCTATCAGAAGTAGAAGGCAAATTTGTTTTGCCAATCTAAATGCTGAATAAATAATTGTGTACCTACTATGTACTTAGTTCAGTGTGGGCTGGAACAATAATCTTCCTGCTACGCGCACAATTTAATCTACTTGATAGTTTGCATGGCATTCCTGCAAAGCTTTTTTACGAGAGTGACCCTATTTGAATCTCCTGCAACTCTGGAGAGTTGGAAGGTTAGGTACTAACTCCATTTTGTGAAGTAAGACTGTGGCAAACACTACCAGGTGCCTACCCACCACTCCTTCATTCTGCCATCCCATCTTCATTGCTGACAAAAGCCTGACTGTGTTTGAGAGAGAAACTGCTCTGCCTCAGTCTAGGTTCTTGTTTCCACCAGCCCTGCTGCTGGGGGTAAGTGCTACAGTTCAGACTCATGACTCGTAAAAAAGAAATCTGCTGGGGTTTCTGGGACATCTTTGTTTGCATGTTTGTTGGTTCTTGCTTGAAGGAACCGACACAGCTATCTCTGTCCTCCACTCTCCTTCCTGCCTTGCATGTGGATGTGAGGACGGGAGCTGCCATAGCCATTATGTGACCAGGAAGGAAAGGCCAAAAAACAAAAAACAAAAGAACCCAGAAATATTTGTTCAGCAGCTTACTTCTGGACTTTGTTGTGTAAAAATATAGACTGTTATGTGATTAAAAGGCTACAGCTGAATTGTGTGTTACATACAGCCAAATGGATTCCTAGCTGAGACTGAGAACTAAATGTTTAAAAATTACATTTCCAAGGTCACAAAATCTATAAGGGGCACAGATAAGACAACTTAAGGCAATTACTCTTTACACTTTCCAAAAATAGTCAATAGTCAATAACACTTGTTCGTTCAATAGTCAATAACACTTTGCCCAGTGTTTACGAATGGCCAGTGTGTGGAGTTGACACAGATGAATAGGACACAATACTTCCACTTGATTCAAGCCAAGTCTCAAACATGTAAACAACTGTAGATAGTAGACACGTTATAGGAACAACTATGTAGACCAAACCAGGCCAAATCCAGTTTGTGACCTCTGATGTAGATGATACTTGGGCAAGACTTTGAATATAAAGAGATGTGCCAAATAGAAAGGAGAAAAGTGTCATTTAGGCTTAAAGTACAGAAGAAAAGGTGGAGCTAGAAATTATTTTGTATAGTTTCTGTGTACTTGAACTTGAGTTTCTCTTGAAAAGTGGAGTCTGAGACCATAGCTTGCATGCATGTAATTTATTCTGAGATGTAACCCAGGGAATAGGGGTAGAATCTGGGAAGAATGAAGCAAAGACAGGGGAAAAGCCAATACAAGGGTGAATTATCAAGTGAGACCCCACTTTGCTGGGACTCTCTGAGGATACACAGAATGATCTACCCCAGGGCTGGAAATGGGAATGCTAAACCTTAGCTCTTATCCTCCACAGGTCAAGGGTTGCCCCATGTTAACTATTGTGTACTTTCAAGTTTACACATGTGCTAATGTCAAGAAAGTTCTCAACAGCATCCTTGCCTTCCTTCCAGAAAAGTCCTGGGGTGGAAAGCAAGAAATAAGAGGAATAGCTGAAATGCAATACTGTTAAGTTACACCTATAGGAAGCTGGTCTCTGCAGCTGAAATAAAAGGTTCACCAACAGAATCTGAGGCCTGGCACAAAACGGAGTTTGATACTCCGTGATATGGTTATAGTGGAAGAGACAATGTTTGGAGAAGAAAGAGAAAGTTAGACAGGGATTTGGTAAGAATAGGCCTTAAATTCTTTTAATGTTTTATTTTCAAGTAATCTCTACACCCAACGGGGATTAAATTCACAACCCTGAGAGGAAGAGTCACATGCTCTACCAACAGAACCAGCCAGGCATCCCAAAGCCTTGAATTCTTATAGGAGGTTCTTAATACTGGAGTTCTTCATCCTCCTTAGGGTACACCACTGAATCGTATGCGGAGGATTGTTTATGTGAATGTGGGTATGCATTTTTTCTTAGCGGGAGGTCTTAGAGTTTCTGAGGGCTCAGTTATCCAGAATAGGTTAGAAACTCCTGCACTGAGTAATAACCAGAGTAGAGATAAGAAAGTATTGGGTTGGAGTTCACATTTCAATTTTTTCTAATTGGTAATGTTTCATCCTTCTTGAAGGTATAGTTTAGAAGGCTAATGTCAAAGATGTGCTTAGCCTCTCTGGTTAGCACTCTGAGATGGATCTCTGAAACACACAGGGGTCTCTAAATGGAAAACTGTGGTGTGATCATATTGTTGCTCTTAAACATCACTGCTAAGTGCTGATCATTTGCAGACTTCTATATATCATCTCATTTTATTTTTACATGATTTCTGTAATAGTTAATGATAGCATTAGCGCTAGTTTCTGCCTAACTGAACTCTTAATGCTCTTGTTACTGAAATGTCTTAATATTTTCCTTTTTCTAGGGAAAAATATATCCATGCCCCAAACTTATGGTTGAAATTGAGGTGCTAGATGGTTGTCTAGAGGAGATATTACATTCTTTCCAAGCCAAGAATTACAAGGTGTACTGTTAGATGCACCAATGAGCTGTATATAAGTGCATGGATGAGCTTAGAAGTCAAGTTGGGAATAGCCAAAGTTACTTGAGTTTCCCTGGGGAAGAACTCCAAGCATCTCCCAATAGGTACAACACAGACACGCTTCACCCTTATTGAAGCCTCTCTCTCTTCCTCAGCTGAGTGCATTTTCTTTTTCAGTTGCAAATTAGCTTGCATTAGTAGGACAATGTTGTTCAAACACCACAGATGTTAAAACTCTAGAATTACACTGAGGGCCACAAGATGTTTACCCAAGGGAGGACAGAAGCAGAAGAACAGGGGAACTGAGATTAGCTGAGGGACAATGAGTCACACCATCCCTCCCACCCTCCCTCTCTGGGCATTCACTAACTGAGAAGGGCAAGAGTAGATATTCAAATTATTTATGTTGTTGTCATCACTCTTTGCTGAGCTACTTGAATTTACATAAGTTAAGTGGAAGTCTGAGTGACTCCTTAGATTTAGAAAGAGTATTAACAGCTAACACTTACTAAACAAGCAAGGCACACTACACATTTTAATGAATTTAAGCCACTCTAAGGGGGAAGTGCTATTATTATCATCATTCTACAGATGGGGAGGGTGAGGTGCAGAAAGGTAAGGTAACTTGCCTGTGCAGGTGCATACCTAGTAAATGGAAAGTGGGTACTGTGCCAGACAGACTGGTTGTAGAATCTGTGTCCTTGACCAGACCCTGGTGTGGATGAATGTTGGGGGAGAGGCAGTAGAAAGAGAGGACTCCATTTTTCTTACCATAAAGTTTTTGAACAGGTTGGGAATAACTACTTTAATACAATTTGACTGCACAGGTGAGGAAACCTAGACAAAATGAGGTGCCTGGTACAACCATTGTGGGATTAAAAGGCATGGTAAAATGTTTGGTGGCTCAAAAGATATCCACATCCTAGTCCCCAAAATCTATGAATGTTGCCTCGTGTCGTAAGATGGGATTTGCGATGTCATTATATTTAAAAATCTTGAAAGGGGGCTATTACCCTGGACTATCCATATGGGCTCTAAGTGCTATCATGAGGGTCCTTATGAGAGGGAGGCAAGAAGGTCAAAGGAATAAGAGAAGTAGGAGATGAGATCATGGAAGCAAGAAGGTGGAGTGATGTGAGTTAAGGAAGGCAGGAAGCCTCCAGGAGATTGAAAATGCAAGGAAACCGATTCTTCCTTAGAGCCTCCAGAAAGAACCAGCCCTTGACTTAGCCCTGTGGAGCAAATTTTGTACTTCTGATCTCTAGAACTTTAAGAGAACACATTTGTGTTGTTTCAAGCCACTAAATTGTTGGTAACTTATTACAGCAGCCATAGGCAACTTAATAGAGGGTTTCTTGCTGTTATTATGTTTTGGTTAAACAGTTTGCTTGACCTCTGTTACATCACATTCATATTCTGAGTTACATTAACTTGAGAAGAATAAAACTTTCTTTCTTTTAAAAGATACACTACAGTTCTTTCACTAATTCAAGTTTACCTTCCCCCTGATTCTTCCTGGTAACTGATATTTTAGTGTTCTTCCCTATGACTCTTCGACTATACAGTTCAATAAGAGGATACACAAATCGCCTGGGTTGATTCCCCGGAGGTGACATTTCTTTCATTAGCTAACCAAGCCTAAGGCCTATTTAAAGCTATTTGTATGGAATTTAAGAGAACCTGATTAGAAACCAAAATGTGTTTATTCATATTCATGGTTCATTCATTGATGCACTAATTAAGCTAATGTTTTATTAAGCATCCACCAAATGTCATAAAGTCAAGCAAAAAGACTTAGGGGACCAAATAATAATACGTGTGATACCTGATCCCAGAGGCTTCTCAGCCATGAGACAGACGTGGTCTCTTCAGTTTCATGAGGCTACTGATATATTTTTAAAAATGAAGATATGACAAGCATGTTTTGTTTTCCATGTTAAATATTTATATGCAACAAACAAATGCTTTTTATACACATAAAACAATGTGACATAATTATGCCCTGCATGTAATAATGATGAGATTTATACACTATACTATCTCAAAGTGTTCTGCAAAGCAATGTGGTACAGTAATGGACCTAAGTTTCAAGTTATATAATGAATGCCAGCTGGTTCTAATCCTGTCACTGTGTCCCTGACTCTTTGTATATGCTTGTTTGCAGACAAGGTCAATTTCTAAATTTGCTGCCCTTTGTGAATGTGATGCCTGGGACAAATATTCCTGCATAACCCCAGTTATTTACTATTAAATTAGAATAAATTGCACACAGTCACCAGTCATATAGTTAAGTGTATGCAGATACAATTCAAAGTTTCTATTCATATCTATAAACTAGTCAAAACCACAGATTCCATCAACTTTGAGGGGAAATATACATGTATCTTTCTAGGTCCTCCATTCCAAAACATTCCTGGAGGACATTTGCTGGTGGATCTTCCAGCATTGCCAAAGACTTAAGACCAAACAAGTTTTAGGGAAGGTTCTGCCTGGGGAAAGCTCTGGCCCTGAGATTCAGCAAGCCTCAAGAGACTGGGTCTGGAGGGTTTGGGTCTGCCCAAATCCCTCCCTTGAAAAGAATATTATAAATATTATAAGCTGATAAATGTTTGGCTTACAGTTTTGATATCTGACTCCAAATACTGATGACAAGGAGAAAAATACAATTAAAAGACATTTTAAATTCTTAGTTTGCCATAAATTTAAAAGTTAGTGAGCTCTTTGTTTCACATAAACTATTTTTAGATTCAGTTGGCAGGCCATATGGATGTATTTCTAGTTCTTTATTTCTAGTACGGTTTTATTAAAAAACACAGATTAACGCTAGAGCTTTCAAATTAGTTCAGATTTCAGTGCTAGCCATTTAGATGCTCCCAAGATGCTTTCAACACTCTCATTTGCCCACATGGAGAGAAAAATCTTTTTCTCTCCCGGTAGCACCTTGGAACCACACCTGCCTGTTTAAAATCAGGCATACAAAAGAGGAAATGCTGATAGATTTGGTGCTGTCTAGACAAGTATACTGATGTGCCATGTTGGGCTGGTGGTTGCCATGGTAATAAGCAAATAAGCTCTTACACTCTGCTAAATAGTGGGTTGTGGATGCCTCCTTTACAATAGGCAATTTTCCCTCCCTTGAAATGGGGATTGCCAAAAACAATCCGCCTAACTCTGAGACATGGAATCATGACATCCAACAATGTTTTAGGTTATAAGATGAATGCTGCACTCTAATGTTCCTTGTCAAAGTAATCCATTTTCTTTGCCATTTGTCAGCATATTAACAAGTTCCTCATTATGTAGCAGAGGGGACTGAGTCTAAGAAACTGTAAGTGGGCAGGAAATTCAAAGTGTTTTCACTTGCTTCTCTAAATAACAGCTTTGGAGTCTTTCACTCATTAGAGTTGTGCCTTTCGTTCATTCAGTCAATACTTGTAAATTTCCTACTCTGTACCAGGCCTTGCACTAGCCGCTGGGTGTACTAATTTGGATAAGGGGCTACCTTTTTCCTCAGGTTGCTGATGGTTTAGTGGGTAACACAGAGAAACCAAGCATTCCAAGGCAGATTTGAATAAGTGGGACATGTAACATGGAGGATACTTCTGGAACACGTAGATATGGCACAGAACTCTGTCCTGGAAAGTCAAGGAAAGCACCCTGGTGCATAATATTTAGTCTGAAGGAAGGTAGGAGGATTCCAAACAAAATGGAGAAAAGCATACCAAGAAGAGGAAACAGGAGCTTCACACCCCAGGGGACAGGATATTAACACTGCATTCCACTCAACACTAGAAATGGAGGGAGAAATGTGGGTTGTAATAGGCTGTGTGAGGGAGGGGAGTCGGGAGAGGTGAATCTTCACAGGTAGGTGAGGTTCTAATCATGAGAGCCTAGCTATGTTCAGAATTTTGGACTTTATCCTGAAAGTACTGAGGAGTCAATGAAGTGTTCAAGCAGAGGAGTGACACTGTAGAAAAGTATTTCTAATTGCAGCACGGACAATGGGTTGGAAAGACAGTAAGGCTGGAGGCAAGAAGAAAAATTAAATAGGCTTTTGTAGTAGCCAACAGCTCGTCAAATTTAAGAGTCTCTTCTGAATTATTATCCTTTCTATTCATGGTGAAGACTGTTAAGTGGCCCCCTAGTATCTATGCTTCCCCTTTTATACAGTAAATAGTTAAAATTCAATAGGACACATGGCTGCCCAGCTGAAGATTTAAATTTCCCAGATGCCCTTGTAGCCAGGTGTGGCCATGGAATCTAAATTGATTTGTGTAGCTTCCAAGGCAGGCCTTTCCCATTCCCCTTTTCTTCCTTCCTGCAGGCTTGAATACAGATGTGACAGCAGGAACTGCAGGAACTCACTGAGACTATGAGAAGGAAGCCTAGTGTCTTGGGTCAGTCTGTTCTAATGAAGTACCACAGACTAGGTGGCTTATTAACAACAGAAATTTATTCCTCACAGTCCCGGAGTCTGACAGCCCCAGATCAGGGTGCCAGCACGGTCGGGTTCTGGTGAGAGCCCTTTTCGTGTTGCAGACTATTGTCTTCTTGTTGTAACCTCACATGGTGGAAAGGGGGCAAAAGAGCTATCTGGGGTCCCCTTAATAAGGGCTCTAATCCTGAATTATCTATTACCTAATCACTCCCCAAAGGCCCCACCTCCTAATACCATCACATGAGGGGTTAGGATTTCAACTTATCAATATTGGGGTGGGAGGGGGGCAGACACAAACATTCAGTCTACCTCACCCAGTGTTAGGAGGCAGAGCAATTAAACAAAATGAGCCTGGGACTCTGATGATTGTGGAATCACCAGACCTGCCCTGAAACATTTCATGGTGCCATTTAGAATTCTCTGTTATAGAATCTCAGCCAGTATCCTAACTAATAACACTGTCTTAATGTCATCTGACAGTTTGGGGAGCTAGTCATTTTTCCTATAAACTGTTTACTGCCTCGTCTTCATGGCAGATCCTTATCTATTTATCTAATCTGTCTATCATCTCTGTTCTTCCACTTCTCTGACTACTGTCCATGTAGTCACTTTCTTGGATTCTCTTTGTCTTTCTACCTCCTATTGTATGTAGGATTTAAGGTTCTGTTCTACACTTCTCCACCGGGGGACTCATGATTTTATTCAGTGCAAAAGACTTCCAATTTTGTATTTTAGCCTGATCTTTGGCTACACTAATATTTTCAGAAGCCTGCAGCACATTTCCATTTATGTCTGCAGATACCATTTGCAAATCAACATGTCCCCTCACCCACATGGTTCTGTTTCCCAGGCCAGTCATTTCTTCCCAAGGCAGTGTCACTTTTTCCCCTATTCTGTCAGCCCTCAAGTCTTATGACTCACTTGAACTGCTTCTCCTCTCCTTCATCTCTCATCTCTAACCTGTCTCTAAACTTTTTTGCTTTGGTTTGTCTCAAAAAATTTTGTATTTGGTCTTGTCACCATTGTTGCCACTATTTAATTGGGTCTTTATGGCCAGGCCTCCAACTTCCATTCTCATCCTTTACTATCCTGTCCTGAATAGGTAACACTTGAACAATTTCTTAAATTACTGTTTTTCCCTTTCCTTCCTCAAGAAAGGAGGATAGAGGGTGTCTAGGTTTTATCACCCTGGTCCCAAACCTGTGTCCTGAGAAAGAGCATAATGCAATAAAATGAACGAGAGCTTTAAGTGTCTAAGAGAATAGGGAGTGAATTACTAATCTATTGATCACTGGGTGTGTGACCTTGAGAAAATTTATTTGCCACTCGAAGCTTAAATAGTCACATGTATAAAATAGAGATGGTAAGAATCCATATCTGGAGATTATTGAGACTCAAATGGGTAAGTGATCCTTATTTTGATGTTGTCACCAGCAAGACCCCAAGAGCTGGCCTTTACTACTCACCTGCTTGTACTTACTAACTTCTGTCATACACGTCCCCTAAGATCTTCTTTCTAACTTCCCTCTTAACTCAGGCAAATGAAACCCAAAACTATCCCCCAGGCGATGGAGACTGACTGCCCTGACAAAAATCTCCCTGGGCCCAGACCACCCAGGCCAGGCTAAACCTGACTCAAGTCTGCACAGATGGACCATAGAGTGACCAATGAATGGCCTACAATTACCTTTACCTTATTATATTACTCAAATCTCTGCCCAAGGAGGATCTCAGTTTCATTTATGTAACATACAATGTATGTGTAGACATGTTTCACTTAAGGTACACGTGAGATCTCCTGCCCACCTCTACATAGGATGCTTGAGCTTTCCTATCTAGATACTCATCCTAACCTTAAACAAAAGGAATCCATTCACCCTCTCTGGGGGAGTCACGGCTTTGGAAGCCATTCACTGTGATCTCCTTTTTTGCTGCAAATAAAAGTTTTCTTTGTGTGACAACTCAACCTGGTGCGGTTTCAGACTCACCAGGGAGCAAACTCACATTGGTTTGGTTACAATGTCTGGCACATGAAAGTTGCCATTAAATGTCATTTCCCTATGGAGCCACTATAGTCTAGTGCTACTCTATCCATCACATCTAAGATCCACTTTTTTTCTGCCTCATTTAGTCTGACTGTGCTCAGTCCCATCTCTTTGCCTCTGTTCTACCCATAAGAGATGTATTTTCCTTATTTTAATTCCACAAATATTTATGGATAATGTTTTATGTACCAGGCATTGTTTCAGCCACTTCCTTAAATCCTACTCATCCTTTTTGTTGTAGTCAAGTTCCATGAAGCCTCTGCAGATACACTGGTGACCCCAACAGAATGTTCTTCTCTCTGAACTGCTGTTGTCCTAACTCTACTGCACCTGGTTGTTCTCTAGTTGTTTTCTGGCCATTTCCTCGCATAGTCTATAAGCTAGTAGTGTTGGAGAATTTATTAATTAAACCCCTTCCCATTTCCAGCTTGGTATCTCTTCCCTAATAGGAATCAATGACAAATACTCTTGCCTAAAAAATTAATTTTACTCTAATGTCTATGGCTTATAAAGGAAATCTCTTTAATTACTCAGCTCTAACTTAAAAAAAAAAAAGTTACAGCCATACTAGCGGGTTATACAAGTCATTATTACCTGGCTACATAAGTATGTCAGAGACTTTAGAACTATCTTTTTAGCCTTTCCCCCCCCAAACTGAATATTTGTGATAAAGACTTAATGTCCTGCAAAACATGAATCCATTTCCTAAGGATTTCTTCCTCTGGAGAAGTCAGGCAATCTGCTAATGAGCTTTCAGTCAGGAGACAGGAGCTCTAGAGATACCCTGGGGGATGGGCTGTCAACAGATTTTTTTTCTCCAAGTGGTGGGTGGAAGGTGAGAGAGAGAGAATTGAGGCAATGTTGCATAATTTCTCCACCTTCACATGTATAATCTCTTTTTCTGTATCTTTTGCTGCCATGCCAAAGCCCCGTAGGGCGCCTTATCATAATGTTATGCGACTGACCTATAGCTTCCTCAGGCTTTCTGCTACCTTCAGGCTTTCTTCACAACGTTCTGACCTGGGGGGCAGTTGTGAATATTGGCATGAACTCAAAGGCTAGAGATGTGTAGCATCTTAGAGTTTGTCAGACCTACTGTCACCCTGGCTTGTCATCACCTCTCTTGGGAATTTGAATTTACTTCAGTTGAAACAAAAAGATATTTATGAAGTACCTATTATGAGCAAAGCATGCTCTGGAAAAGTATAAAGTCAGGAGTCCTGGGTTCTGGTTCTATCCTACCACTCCCTTTGGGACCTTGAGAAAACCCTTTCCATTTGGGGGGCCATATTTACTTTACTAGTAAATTAGGAGATCCTTCTTTAAAATTCTATGTTCTGTGATGCAGTAAGTGTCATTGTTTTTGCGGTGTGCAAATAGGACATTAAGACATTATAACCAGGCATCAAGAACATGTGCTCTGGACTCAGATCACCAAGGTTCAAATACTGGCTCCACTTTTTTAGTCATTGTGTGCCCCTGAGCAACTCACTAAACTTCTCTGTGCCTAGATCCCTCATTGTAGACATAATAGAGTGCCTCCCCTCAGAGGTCTGTAGTAAAAACTGAAGGACAAATAAAGAACTTGATACAAAGGGGCATGAAGAAGCTGCCTGGGGGTGACAGGAGCATTCTTTATCTTGTTTGTGGTGGTGGCTATACTACTGCACACATTTATTAAAATTCATAGAACTACACCCAAAAAGGGTGAATTTACCTTAAAAGACCCCAGCTTATAAATAAAGGCCTGCTGTATTATTCCAACTATAGAATATTCTGGAAAAGGTAAAGCTATAGAGATAGTAGAAAAATCAGTTGTTGTCAGGGATTTGGGGATGGGGAGGCAGGGATGGATAGGTGGAGCATAAGGGATTTTTAGGGTAGTGAAACGATGCTGTACGATACTGTGACAGTAGATACAGGTCATTATACGGTTCTCAAAACCTGCAGAAAGTACAACACAAAGAGTCAACACTAATGTAAGCTGTAGACTTTAGGTAATAATAATGGGTCAGGTTGGGTTCATTGATGATAACAAATGTACCACATGAATCCAAGACGTTAACGATACGGACATGTGTGAAATCCCCTTAGTTTCCACTCAAACTTTCTGTAAACCTGAAACTATCCTAAAAAATAAAATCTATTAACTTGTTTTTAAAAAGGTCTTTCACGGAAACAAGCACTAAGTTAGTTACTATTACTATTCCTTCCTTTGAAAACAACAACAAAGGATTTCTTTCTTAAAACCATGCCAAGGCACCTGGGCCTGGGCTACCCCTTGCAGGGGGAACGGAGCACATAGATGGGCAACAAAGAGCAGCCCCTCCCAATGCAAACTTCGTAAATACTGATTTTTTTAAAGGTGAATATAAACTCATCAATATCTCCTCTCTGAGCGTCTAAGGCCTGAACTGCACGGAAGCTGCTCTTTTCTCCTGAGCTGCTCATGTTCTCCATGATTCAGCCACAGATGCTCTTTCTCATTTCGTGATTGTGTCTGCTATTTTACCAAGGCACTGAAGACATGGAACAGCCAATTAAATATCATCACATTTTCAGTGCCCTTGGGAAAGCCATACAGGAAACAGACTGTGTTTATATCTCACACCTCTGGGGAGGCTGCATAAGCTGAAAGCAATGTAGGATTTTTCCTTCTCTTTATTCTCAAAGAAGAATTAAAAACAAAAATCCAAGCCACACAGCCACCCAAAACAAACAAAAAAAATAGTTTCAAATATAGAAACACTCTCCATGATGAATATGCATGTGGAAAAATTGTCCTAAAGTCTGTGAAAAATCTTACCGAAGCCTGTTTTATCTGAGGGGCTCAGCAGCTTTTGTTGCTCTGGGCTATTGGAGCACATACACCAAGTTCACCCCAGCATGAGCATGGGACCAACCCCGCTTGCGCTCTGCTGGGCAGTCCCTTGCAGGGTCACCTGCCAACGGAACCCCGGTTGATGAGCTCACAGTGAGAAGTCTACGTGCTCCCTTGTCAGGGCCTTGTATCTCAGGCTCACTGTGATAAGGACTCTCTGGGGACCATATACACACTCCATAACCTCCATGAGCTTCACGTGCTTCACTGGTAAGGCATGCGGATTAGACTAGAAAATCTCTAGGGTGCCTTCCAGCCCCATCATCCTTTGATTCCTAATTCCTACTGGGGGTTTCTCCCAATCTGGAATACTACATTAAAATGTTTATAATCATTAATTATAATGATTATATAATTATTATATATAATTATATAATGATTAATAATCATCTATCTATCCATCTATCAATTTCTATTTTTAATTTTATAAGACATGAAAATGGAAAAAAAAGCAAAAAAAAAAATCAAAAACAAACAAAAAAACAAACAAACAAAAAAACAACACCTCACTTGACACGTAAGGCCAGAATCCTTTTGATTACCATCTCCATTACCTTCCTTTCCACCCCTTCCCAGAAATAACCACTGTTATTACTCTGCTTGCAGTCTTCCAGAACTTTTCACACCCCTATAGATGCATAGAAAAATAGGCAGGATTGTTTTTGGGTGTTTTACATAAATCATACCACTTTGTTTCATTCCGCAATTTGCTTTATCACTCAATAACAGGTCTTAAAGATCTCTCCATAATATGCCTCATTCTTTTTTAATAGCTAGGTGTCATTCCACAATATGAGGACTGCTGCTTATTCATCCATCCCCTTACTGGTAGGTATATAGGTCACTGCATTTTTTCACTAATACAAAAAATGGTACAACCAATGCCTGCTGGTACATGAGTGAGTGAATTTCTCTAAGCTGGATATTAATAAATGGAATTGCTGAATTCATTAATTACTGCTTATTTTAATATGTACAACTAAATTGTTTCAGAAAGTGTCTGTACCAAATAACATACCCATAGGGGATCCATTTTCATGGTGCCATATGGAATTATGGCTAAAAGCACAGGATCTGAAGACAGACTGCATGCATTCACCCTTGTACCACCACTAATAGCTCAGGACCTTGGTCAAGGTAATTTCTCTGTAGCTCAGTTTCCGTGTATGTAAAATAGGAACAAAGCATTATCTTCATGACCAGTGGTTTTGAGGATTATTAGCACAGTTGCTGGCACATAGTAACTACTCCATGCTAGCTTTAATCATCATCACTTAAAAAAATTTTTTTTTACATTTATTTATTTTTGAGAGACAGAGAGAGACAGAGCATGAGCAGGGGAGGGGCAGAGAGAGAGGGACACACGGAATCAGAAGCAGGCTCCAGGCTCCAAGCTGTCAGCACAGAGCCCAACACAGGGCTTGAACCCACAAACCGTGAGATCATGACCCGAGCCAAAGTCGGATGCTCAACTGACTGAGCCACCCAGGTACCCCCATCATCATTTTTACTAAAGCTTTGGTTTGAGATGCTTCAAGCTTCTTTACCGAATGGGTAGGCCTTCCCACCTCCCAAATCACTCCATGAGTCAGGATTTTTCCAGACCCAGAGGTTAAATGCCTGCTGGGCTCATTTAACTCACACTTCTGATTCCTTCTCTGAAGTGAAGCCAGCAGGGCCCTGACTGACAGGCCGCCAGTGCCTGTTTGTACAACAGTTTTTGCTAATGTAAATAGCTAAATGCAAACTGCAACATCTAAGAACCTTCAGGGGATTTGAGGACATTCTTGGAGGAGGCTGATTTCATTAATATTACAGAAGCAGAACACCTTGGACACAGGCCACCCTGACCCCACATGCAAGGCCATCCCTGGGGTATGAATGAGGACAAATTGTACAGGACCACTCCTCCCCAGTGGTGCTTTTATGCAGGTAAAACCAGGCTATAATGAATGCCAAAGGCAGCTTGGAGGGGAAAAGAAAGGTGAAAGGAAACTATTTGCAACTGTAAAGATGTTTGTAAATAGACATAAGTCTTGTTTCCTCCACCCTATGTTTTGAAACAGACCTGAATGACAACAGATTATAGATGAGCCAGCTTTGGTTAATTTGCTGAACACCAGCCGGAGAGGTCCCTCTCAGTCTGTGTGTCTGTCTGTCTGTCTGTCTGTCTTTCTCTCTCTGGTTGTATGCTAGTCCTCTTACCGTGGAGGGAGGAGGAAGCAAGGTAGAGAATCTGGGGTGTTTCTACTTAGGGTCCTGTCTGCCCACATAGACAATGCCTCCAGAGATCTAGCTGTGCTGTCCCTGTTTTCAAGTGAATATAAAATATGAACATAGTTTTTTTTTTTTTTTACCTATCTTTACAGAAAAATATACTGACGTCCAAAGAGTTAAGTTCACACAGAGAGTGTCAAAGCCACAATAAGCTCTAAGTGTCTTGTTTTGCAGCCCAATGCCCTTTCCATACATAAAAGACACAACTAAAAGCAAATTCACAACCTTATATTGAGGCTCCTAAGGCATGAATTCATTCTTGGACAGTTGCCTTGAACTTTGGTCTTTCATAAAAAGTACTGTGAAGCAGTATGGTGGGTGATTAAGAACAAAGATTGGGACTATCGCCAACTTCACTCAATCCCAGAGCCCACACTCTTAACTGCTTTCCACACTGCCTTTACTAACAGGAACACAGTACACCCTTAGCTCAACTATCTGACGACCTGTCAGTGCCTACTGGTACCCAAAGAATCACCATGTTGATTGTCAAGGCATCTAAATTTGCCTATTTTATGGCATCAAAATGACAAAAATGAAATGGATTGAAAGATTTTGTCCAGAGTTATCAAAAGAACATTTAAACTTAAGTCTTTATCTTCTTTTCAGCTTCCTTGCGACAAAAAAGGAGATGATAAGTATAGGCATTGTTTGATTGATTGACTGTACTTTCAATATACAGCTGTTGTCAACTGTGTGGTAGATTGTGTTTGTAAGTTTGATACCAACTTCTATACTTCTTAATTTTAAGTTCTTTTGTTTCTGTATGTTTCAATTTAATCTCGTCCTAATTTTTCTATTTATAGAAACATGCTAGTTAAATATTGCTGCACGTTGATAAAACACAGATGTAACAGGAAATTTCCACAGAATTCAAAGAGCATGTGCTGGATTTCCAAATGGAAGCTGGCCTGCACATTTTCTTGGAAAGCAGGGTTGGGAGTGCCAAGAGTAAGCATGGAAGTCTTTAGATGAAAGTGACTGCTTGTCACCCCTACACTGTGGGACACAGAGGTCACTACATCAGAAGTTTACCTGGGGAGGAACTAGACCAGGCACTGGGGCCACTGAGTGCAAAGCTGTGTGGTACTGGCTTCACTAAAAGCATAAGGAACACTCATTACAGACTAGAGAATCGAATCTCAGTTGCTAACACAATGGATAGTTGTTCAGTGCAGATTATGGTTCTCTTCCTCTGAACTTTGACCTTAAAATCAGTATCACATAACTTAGCATTTAGTGAAAAATTGAGCATATACTCAATACTCCCTGAATCAAACTCTAGTAGCTTCATATGATTTGGTTTTACCAACCAAATAAGCCTTAAGCCTCTTGAGTGTGTGGATCACATGTTATTCTAACCTTAGCCAGGTGTTAGGGGGCTGGGTGTAGGGCAGGCAAGCAATAAAAATATCTGATTACTGGGGCACCTGGGTGGCTCAGTCAGTTAAGTGTCTGACTTCAGCTCAGGTCACGATCTCACGGTTTGTGAGTTCGAGCCCTGGGTTGGGCTCTGTGCTGACAGCTCAAGAGCCTGGAGCCTACTTGACTCTGTGCCTCCCTCTCTCTCTATCCCTCCCCGACTAGTGCTCTGTCTCTCAAAAATAAATGAATGTAAAAAAAAAATCTGATTACTAAATTGTCTTTCTTGGGACAAAAGGATTTCCTTGAGCTGGTTTCTGTTCACTACACTCTGAAATATAAACTCCATGAATAGATGCATTTTTGGCTGTCTTGTTCATCACTATATCCCCAGTTACTAGAAAAGTGAACAGAACATAGTAAGAACTCAATAAAATATGTGTTGAATGGAAAAATAAATGAATGCATGTGTGGTTTTTCATTGTCCCCTGGATGGCAGCAGAGAGGAAATGGTAGCACAGAAAAGCAACAGGAAATGGCCACAGCCATTGCCCGAAGTAGCAGCCCTTCCAATGCCGAGCCTGAAATCAACTGAAAAGTACATTAAAAATGACCCTTGTGACCCTCTACTATTTGAATCTACTTTAGAACATTTTAAAACACTCCTTTCAGGCTGCGACACCTAAAAATGAGAAAATGACTTAGAGCAATGGCTCTCAAGAGAGGTCCTTGGAAACAGCATTAGCACCACCGAAAACTTGTTAAAAATCACATTTTCAAGCATTACATCAGAACTACTGAATCATAAATTTTGGAGGTAGGCCAGCAATAATAATTTATTATATTATTATTATTATTATTATTATTTTGGAAAGAGAGAAAAACCAGGGAGAGGCAGAGGGAGGAAGGTCAGGAAGGAGGGAGAGAGAGAGAGACAGAGAGAAAGAGAGAGAGAGAAGCTTAAGCAGGCTCCATGACCAGCATGGAGCCCAACACAGGGCTTGATCCCACAACCCTGGGATCATGACATGAGCTGAAATCAAGAGTCAGATGTTCAAATAACTGAGCCACTCAGGCACTCCAGCAATCTGTGTTTTAATAGGTTCTCCAGGTGAGTCCAATCATGCTAAAGTTTGAGAATTACTGACCTAGAAGTCCATGGTCCTTGTTTATGTAGCCCCCACTCCCAACCCCATCCCCGGACCCTCCACCAGTCTCCACAAAGTGAGGTTCTCTCGATTTTATTCCTTTTTATGTCTATCTACATGATCTGGATTTTCTGCAACCTAGGTCTTTCCAACCAAGTCCAGGTTGCCTGGTCTAGTCTCATTCTCTATGTCCAAGAGCATCTGGTCCAGCTTTTGTCTGTGAGGAACAGGGTAACACTCATAAAGGGACTCTAGAAAAAAAGCTTTAGCAAAGTTTCTAAGAAATTGGGAGCTAGTAGGGACTTTGGGAATCTTAAGTTCTGAATCATTTGTTTTGCACATGAGGAAAATGAATCTCAAAGACACTAAATAATTTAGCCAAGACCAAAGACAGTTAAAAGATTAGAATTCAATCTGGTCATGTAGATTAGCCTTCCCCACCATTACTGCAAAATGCCCCACATACCCTTATATTTACACTTATGATGTTTATTTCTAGAGCATCCAACACCAACAAGAGTACACAGAAGAACGTTTTTTTGTCATAATGTTTCTCACAAAAAACTCCATCTTCATTCCCATTTCCCACCAAGAAACCTTCAACAAAGTAAAAGGCCACATATGGATGACCAGCCAAAGGACTGGTCTTGAAAAATAAATGACCAACTTTGGACAAAATATCCTAAACATCTGCAGCTCTGGGGGTCAATTCTGCTGCCTACATGCTTCTGACAACATAGCTGACAGAGAATGTGAATTCTTGGGGCTGAAAGAAGTAGTTAAAGAGGTCATTTTGAATGCTTCAAATTATAGCATACTAAGCATCTCCCTTATCTCTCACCCACAAAAAAGCCCTTATCTGAGAAAGAGTCATTTTGAGCAAAGATTTTAGTCTTTAGCTGTTAGAGACTAAACAAGGGACTCCACAGTACTAGGTAGACACTAGTTCTGGCTAGCCAAAGAAAATCTCAGGCACAATTGAAATGTTGCAGCTTAAGATCTATCCACAGAAAGGGAAATGCTAACAAGTTTAGACAGGAGAAACTGCTTTCAGAATAAAAAGTTTTGCCAAGGAAAAAAGCATATTTGAGTCAGAGATGAGAATATGCCAGGCAGCTGTGTCCCACAGCATCTCCTCTTGCTGTTTAGTATAAATTAGGAAACTGAAGCTCCTTAGAGGCCACAGGGAATGAAGCTAGGAAGACAGGTCTTAAAAGGGCAATGCTAATGAACCCATAGATCTGCTAGGGATCCAGAACCAGGCACAGCCTTTCCCCTGCTGGCTCACCCCTCTCCCACCCTGCCATACCTGTTGGTATTTATTTTTCCAAGGACTGCGAGAGGAGGTCAAGCCCGGCCATGCTGAAAACAGAATGGTTCCAGGAATCTTGCTGAGAAGTCCAAAAATATCTACCATCCCACAGGCAACTTTATCTGCCCAGTATTTTAATCAGGTCATCCGACTACTAACAGTGCCTGGTAATTTTTCTTGGGGCAGTGAACATAAACCTAAACGAATTCAGGATAATGTTGTACATTTTTATTAGTATTCTTACTTCTTATCAATTTGGATCTATAGGCCCACCAAATTTTCTTTCAGATTTCAGGCCTTTAGGCTCATTTACAGGACAGACCAATACTCTGGAGCCTTACTTTTGATTCTCCTATTGCATGCAAGTTGCATAATCATGTTGTAAGTGAAAAATGATGTTGTAATGAAATCCTTCTAGGACTTCCAGGAATAAACTTTCTTAAATGGGGTCCAAGATGAAATAGCCTTACACTAAATTCAAGGCTTATAGCAACTATTTCAAGGCACCAGTGTGAGAGTGTGTGCACTTGGGAAATAGGAGACACTCCCTTTGAGTTCTCTGTGTCCACAAATAATGCCACTGTCTTCTGCAGGCTACACCGAAAACCTTGGCATCCCCTTGGACTGCCTCTTCCCATCACTTATATCCAACATTTCACCAAGACCTATCATGTGTTTCCTTGAAATATTTCTTCCATTTATACCTTCTTGTCCATTCTATTTGCACTTTAGTCCTGGGTCTCATCAGATAGTGCTTAGATTACTGCATAAATCTCCTAGCTAGCTTCCCAGATTCCAGCCTCTCCCTCCTTTAATCTGTCACAAATTCAGCTTCCAATCTATATAGAATGGAAAAATCTTTTTTGCCAATTTTTAGGGCAATATATAACAAGGTTCATATTTTATATTTTAAACAGTATTTCTTATTCTTCATCCAACATACAATAGACATCATTTTTAAAAAAGCATAGTGAAAAATTGTTGTCTTAGGAAGGAATGAGATAATTCAGATGAAACATCCTTATGTATTCAGAAACATTATACCAATGTAAAGAATTAAAGAAAAAAGTCTTTCAGAAACACTTGAGAAACATTTGTAACAGGCTTATGCATAATTTTATGGTTCACTGTTTATAAAAAATGTCAACAATGAATGCTCCAGATATTGGATCAAGATGGTGCTCTGAGAACACACTTTTGCCCTAAATACCTAAACGTGACAGAAAAGAATCTGAAAATCCTGAAAATAAAGAAAAATCACAAAATGATTAGGAATCCCTGAAGAAAACCAACTACAAAGAAATAATGGATAAAACCACAGTCTAGAATGCATTTAGAAGAGAACTGCTCTTAGAGTGGAAAATATCAAAGGCACCTGAAGCTCAGAGACTTCAGGTACAGAGATTAGGAAGTGTTCCTGTTAGAACTGCCTTGGTGGTAGCTTTGGATTCTGCTTTTGAAATAGCCAAATGTGTCGTGTTCCTTCTCTAACTTCTGTGTGGGCTAAGTGGTGGCTACAAAGGTCTTTGCCCCCAGGCTAATGCATGGGATTCTTGGGTAAGAAAGATGTGGCAGTGACTCTGGTGGCTATTTGATACATAAGGGGGAATGCTTGTGCTAATAACAAGGAGAAATCGATGCCACATACCTAGAATACTCAAGGCAAGCATAATTTCAGTGAAGTCTTTGATTTACCTGGAGCTAATTAAGCTCCATTCTTTTCTGTGCCCATTTTGTATCTTCTACAGATCTCCCTTATATCAATTATTATATTGAATCATATTTGATAACAGAAAGAGGCAATAACAAATATAAATGCCATTTTATGATTAGATTTCAGACCTATGAGAACACAGCAGCTTTTGTATCGCTATAGAATACAACTCAAAATGCTTTTCCTTGGGTTTTCTTAGACTCTAGTCTAATAGGACAGCCATGGCTTATAATCAATTAAAGACAGACATAAAACTACCCATTGCATAATTATTTGCTTATAATTGCCACAAGTAAACAACGAAGAGAGCAAAAATCAAGAGACCAAGTGTAGCTCATCTAATCCCAACACAGAGTAGGTTTGCTAAGGTAATCAGGAGGCTAGATTATCTGAGGCATTAGAAGACATATTAAATATCTTGATATTGATTCCAACAGCAAGGCCCTTGAAAGTTTTCAATCAGGGATTGATATGATCTTATTTTCAATTATAAAAGATCACACTGGGTTATGGGTAGACATAGAGTCAAGAGAAGCAAGAATGAACCCTAGCAGGCCAGTTAAAAAGCTGTGGTAGTTGGGTGCCTGGGTGGCCCAGTTGGTTAAGCGTCTGACTTCAGCTCAGATCATGTTCTCAAGGCTTGGTGAGTTTGAGCCCTTTATGGGGCTGTCTGCCATCAGCACAGAGCCTGCTTGGCTCAGAGTCATATTGTTCACTGCTCTCTCTGTCCCTCCCCCACTAGCTCTTGCTCTCTCTCTCTCTCTCTGTCTCTCTCTCAAAAAATAAAAAACAACAACAACAAAGCATTAAAAAAAAAAAGCTGTGGTGGTATTCAGGTGAAAGTGGTGGTGGTTAGGTGCAGAATGATGGTAGTAGAAATAGATAAAGTTGAAAAACATAAAGAATAAGAATTAAAATCAAGGCAATTTGGTGATGGAATAGATGTAGAGAGTGAATGAGAGAGAATGATCTCCTGGTCTCTCTTTGGTGGTAGTGCCATTCATGGAAGTATACTACACTAGAAGGAAAAAAGAGACTGAGTTCAGTTTTTTATGTGCTGAAGGTGAGATCCCCATAAAACATCCAAATGGAGAGGTTGAAGTAGGAAGTTAAGTTGCTGGATACCCAGGCTTGGAAGTCAGAAAAAAGTTCTGTGCTGAAAGTATACATTTGGAAATTGTCCTTTTCCAGAAGATTGAAGACTTGAGCATAGATAATTTTGCTTAGAGAGAATATTAGTAAGAAAAAAAGAAAGTCTAGAACTAAACCTTAAGAAACTAACACCTAAAGTTTGAGGCTAGGAGGATGAGACAATGAGTCTGAGAAATGGTAGCCAGAGAAGTGAGAAACTATGAGAGTGCAGTCTCACTGAATCGAGGGGCAGTGATTTCAAGAAGCAATCATAATTAATGTCAATTGGTGATGAGAAGCTGAATAAGATAAAGACCTTTCCAATGATCTGCTATTCCTATCTAAAATGGCTCAGACACACGGCCAGCAAGCTGGTGCTAGCTTTCAACTGGAAACTCAGTTGGGACTGTCACTGGAATCCTCAGTTCTTCTCCATAAGGACCACTCTATGAGCACTGTTTGGGTTTCTTCACACCATGGCAACCTGCTCCAACAGCAAGTGTTCTAACATATAGGAAGTCTCTTAGGGTATGAGCTTAGAGAATGGCACAATATGTCTACTATATTCTATTGGTCAAGCAGTCATATCGTTCACCAAGATTTGATGGTCTGGGACACAGACCGCAATTTTTGAAAGACAATTGTCAGAGAAATCATGGCAGTTTTAGTCTAACATAGACGTCAATATTTGACATATACAATCTATTCATTACCACATGATTTATAAACAGAAAAGATTGGATATAACCTAAACAATCATCATTAGGATCCTAGTTAAGTAAATTTATTTAAATTTATAAAATAAAATACTAGCTACCCATTAAAAAACAATGGGGATACTTTTAATACATTATAGAAATTTTAGTATGAGATGTTATTGGGTTCAAAAAGCAAGATTAGAACAGTTTGCATAGTATGTTAGCATTTATGTAAAAGAAGGGAAATAGAATGCATTTGTACTTACTTGTATATGCATAAAACATCCAGAACATGCATACTCAAAGCATTATATCACCGCCAACAGAGCAAAACTTAGTTGTTGGGTGGGGGGAAAATCTTAATATTTTTATACATAAAGCACAGTTACATAGTGCAAAATCAGATGTACACCATATCTGCATATTAAACTTTGGGTTTTAATATTTTTTAATATTTAATAACTTTGGGTTTAAAATTTTTCATCATTTAATCAGGAAAAAAAATGTCTTCAAAGGCTGCTTGGTGGGTTGATGATGAAAAAAATTTGCGAAACATTGATCTAGGATATAAAGAAATGAGTCTAAATGGTTGTCTGAAAGGGTAGACATAGGTCACTGAAGTAAGAAAGCAATGAGAACGAGCATTTTAAGTTGTACTCTTTCATATTGTTTGATATTAGAACCATGGGAAGATGATATCTACAAAAATTTAAATTAAAAAATAAAATGTAAAAGGAAGTTATCCTTTTTATTTAATCGTAAAATATCACTGAATAGGAGCTCTTTTAGCAAAAATCACAGTATATACAAATCTTACGCTAAAAAGTCTACTCTGGGCAAGGAATTAATAAATTTCGCTTAGTTATCTTGAATATTCAAAAGGGGGGCTGGTAAAGTGACACTTTATGTCAAACTTTAAAAGTCAGTTATTATGATTATATATTCAAGGGAAACAGTTTTGAAAGACAGGTTAGTGTACGTACCTGCTTCATTGTGAATGGATAGAGAGCATGTTCCCATCCAAGGGGTGTGAGGGACCACTAGAGTTTTCTCAATGCTGAAGTGTTTCCTTCTTTTTTTTTTTTTTAAAGATTTTTAAGTAACCTGTACACTGAATGTGGGGCTCAAACTCACAACCCCAAGACCAAGAGTTGCATACTTCACTGACTGCACCATCCAGGCGCCTTTAAAGTGTTCCCTTCTTCACACTCCAGGATTAGAGGAGCAGCTCTAAGATCTCGAGAGGTTAATACAATAGGAATAATAAAAGTCCGTAGCAACATATAGATTTGGGAAAAAAATCTTTTAACATGTACCAATGGCACAATTTATGCTACAGAGGAATGTGGCCATGGAGAATGTTGGGCAATTTTCCTGTTGTTTGGCTTACCCATATAGAAAACTGGCTGAGTAAACATGTCCTTGCTGTAATCTGTGCTCCTTACCACTGAAAATCCACAGTAGGATTGTAGCTCTTCAACTGCTAAGGTCACCAGGGAAGGAGCAACATTAGACTTAACCCTGATATGTGGATGGCAGTATGTAATACTGGGAGCTGGACCATGTCCTCGAGGGAATCAGCCTCACCCAGTGTTGTAAGTAGCAGCCCACAACACAGGCCACATGGTGCTATGTTGCCACCAGGACAGAGTGAAATGATAAGAAATTTGGAAGCAGTGAACGCTTATGACTTAGCCTAATACTGGCCTTGCAAAATAGTGGCTATTTTGTTATCAGGGTTCCTATCTTCTTCCAAAGATCCCAGTTGATACTGATGAAGCTAACTTAATTGCATAGAAATTCCACAGAGACTACATGGACACAAAGCCCTGAAAATACAAAGCACACATAGACCATCCATCATTTTCCAGATTTACACCCAGGTCACTTTATGTGCAGCTCTGATCACAACTGTCTTTTAGAAAAGACTGAATACATGTGGTGCAGCCTAAACCGTAAGTTCTGTTCAACAATGTATACAAGCTAATGCTGAAAAGCACTATGGGGATACATAGCCACTCCCAGCCAACTTTGGATGCACTCCATTGCCTTGAAATACAGAGCTCTCTTGTGGGTTTCTCTATGGACACTCAGCTAGGAGTTGTTAGAAAGAGAATGGCGGGCTGCCATAACAAAATACCATACATTGGATGGTTTAAACAACAGAAATTTATTTCCTCACAATTTGGAGCCTTGAGGTCTGAGATGAGATGAGGCCAGAATGATCCAGTTCTGGTGAGAGCCCTCTTCCTGGCTTGCAGATGGCTGCCTTCTTGCTGTGTGCTCACGTGGCCTTTACTCAGTGCATTCAGAGAGAGGGAGTGGGGAAGCAAGGGAGCAAGGGAGCAAGAGATCTTCCTCTTCTAGTAAGACTACCAATCCTAATCATATTGGATTAGCTAACCTTTATGACCTCTTAAAATTTTTTTAATGTTTATTTATTTTTGAGAGAGAGAGAGTGATAGAGAATGAGAGAATGAGTGGAGGATGGGCAGGGAGAGAGACACAGAATCTGAAGCAGGCTCCAGGCTCTGAGCTGTTAGCACAGAGCGCGATGCAGGGGTCAAACTCAAGGACCATGAGATCATGACCTGAGCTGAAGTTGGACACCCAACTAACTGAGCCACCCAGGTGTCCCCCTTTAGGCCCTCTTTTAATCTTAATTAACCACCTAAAAGCCCTATCTTCAATTACAGTCAAATTAGAGGTTAAGGTTTCAATACGTGCATTTGGGGGAGGAGGCAGTTTCACAATTCAGACCATAGCACCTATAAGCATAGATAAGAAATATTTAAATATCAGCAAGAAGGTGGGCCTGGCTGGCTCAATCAGAAGAACATGCGACTCTTCATCTTGGGGTTGTAAGTTTGAGCCTCAGGGTGGGTGTAACCATCACTTAAAATAAATAAACTTATAAATAAACTCATAAATAAATAGATAAATATCAGCAAATTTTAGGTTGCTTATTAGGGAGGTTAAGAATCACAACAGAAGAACTTGAAAAATGGAGCCATCTATTCAGAAAACAAAACATGGCACCCTTATCTAATACTGCATGCCCCTCTATTGGTAAATATACATCTTGGCCCTGTGCCAAAGGCTTTTTTTTTCCAATTGAGGTAAAATCCACGTAACAAAAATCACCATTTAATCCATGTCTAAGTGCATAATTCAGTGACTTCCAGTACTTTCACAAGGTTGTGCAACCATCTAACCCCAGAACATTTTTATCACTCAAAAAAGAAACCCTATACCTGTTAAGTGGTCACTTTCCATTCCCTCTATGCCCAGTCCCTGACACTGGTCTTCTAAAGTTCAGGAAAGAAAGTTATGAAGAGGTGTTAGTTCTTCTCTCCACTGAGGAAAAAAAAATAATGATGCTACTGAAAAAACTACTGTTACCACTAACCCAGAGTTTAACATAGAAATTGAGGCTTTGTCTTAATTCATCAAGGAAAGGACAACTTTATAGAAACATGGAGCCCAAGATCATAGAGAGGATCTCAGTTTCCAGTTTATCTCCAAATATTACATGAAACAGCTTAAAAAAAGTTATAGATATCATGTCCTCATACACCCTCCTCAACAAAGAAGCAGATTTTATGTTGAAATACATTTAGGAAATTCTAAGTTAAACTGTTAACAGATTTCTTTGCCAAGCAAACAGGATGAATAGAGTGTGGTCAGGGAGATTTTGGTTTTTGTTTTAATTATCAGTGTAGAACACCAGTTACAACCTGGCGTGTTTTTTTTTTTTTTCACAACAAATGGATCAAAATCAGAGATGGATTTTATTTTTCAAAGAAGTCGAACCAATAATATATTACTTGCAAATTTCATACATAGTGTATAGACTTCTAGCTTCACTTAAAAATACTGGGTTAAGTGACAACTCTGGGCCCTTATCACTATTGGCAACAATTGGGTAGAGGCGAGAGACAATTGCTGTTTTTAGAAGTATTATGCATGTCCAACTTTACCACAGTCCCCATTGAGTCCACTTCTTTCAGGTGTTAGCTTCTTAACCCCTGATGGCACTTGAATTTGCTTTTTCTGTTGCAGAACAGCCTCTACAGACAGATTGCAGAGGTACATTCTTTTAACCACACTTCAAGCACAAGCCTCTAAATGGCAGGCAGATGTGAAGCATCATCCAATTTTTTACCACAACCTCAAACCTCCAATACTCAACACGAATGATGGGTAGTACTCCTATGGATCTAGCGACTAGATTGCAAAGTACAAAGTTTTTGAGTGGTGGGCCAATGACTAAATCTATTTTGAAAGCTATACAGAAATTTCTGCCTGAGTGGCAACTGGTCATTGCATATTGGTCTCATTGTAGGTATACAGAAGCTCACTTAGAATTCAAAAAAAAAAAAAATGTGGGAGCCATGAGATGGGAACAATATGAGCAATAGCAAATAGTTTACAAAAATGAGTGTCTTTGCATATGTATGTCTCTCTCATGTAGACACAAATATAGATACTGGTACTATAGATATAGGTACAGTTAAAGAGTCTACATACTCATATTAGTTAAGGAGAGATCGTTTACCAACATCAGAGGAAGCAAGTGAAGCATAGAGGCTTATCAAAATTGCACATCTGTTCAGTGGCAGGACAGTAACTAGAATTTCCTTAAATTCCATTTGTTGACATACTGCTGGAAACTATTCTAAAGTTATTTCAAATACACATATTTCTGACCACCCCATTTAAATAAAAAAGCAATGACTTTACCAAAATTATTTTATGTACCTTTCAACTCTCTTCTAAGACTGAAAAGTATAGCTATTCTTCCGTTAATAATTGTTAACCAAGTTTTAACTGAATATCCCAAGTTTTTGTCAGCAGTTGCATGCCATGCTATAATTTGTCTTATTGTTTATGACTATAAAACATGTTATTCATGTTAAATAGTGTAGGTCATCTAGTATAATCACATGGAGAGGAAGAACAAACTGAATCATGAGGCTTCTTCTTAGGAGGAGCAACGGATTTGTTTGGGAGGGATATACTTTAAGAAGTTCTAGGAAGCAAAGAGTAAGACCCTAAGAGCAAAAGAATCAGCCTAAAGTTGACCAAATGCAAAAAATGTTTTCTGTGGGTGAATTTTTTTTTAAGTTTATTTATTTCTTTTGAGAGAAAAAGAGCATTAGCAGAGGAGAGGCAGGGGAGGGGTGGCGGGGGAGAGAGAGAGTGAGAGAGAATCCCAAGCAGGCTCCGTGCTGACGGCTCAAAACCATGAACCATGAGATCACGACCTGAGCCGAAGCCAAGAGACTGATGCTTAAGTGACTGAGCTACCCAGATGCCCCTGTGAGTGAATTTCTTGATGGAGAAATATATATGTGCAGCTGAGTTGATGTAGCACAAAAAAGAACACATTAAAATATCTGTGATTTACTTTAAACTTCTTAAGCATAGAAACTGTGATACTGTGTATATGCCAGTCAATTCAAACTTCAACTCTGAGGTAAACTATTGACCTAAAAATGCATCATGCAGGGTAGTTAGCTAGCCTGTTCCTAAAGCTCTCCTTATCTCCATCAACATCGGAGGCTTTTAGCATGACACTGATAATTAGCACATCAAAAATGGATTTTCTTTGGTGAAATTAAAAGCTTAAATAGCATGATGAATTTTTGAAAATGGATTTCATTGGTGAAATTAAAAGGTCATTATATGTGAATTGGTTGAGATATTGCATGAACAAGTATTATTGGTTAAACTGTGTCCCCTAAAAGCACATGTTGATGTTTTAACCCCCAGTACTTCAGAAGGTAAACTTATTTGGAAATAGGATTGCTGCAGATGTAATTAGATAAGATAAAGTCATGCTCAAGTTAGGAGGGCCGTTGCCAAAAATGACTGATGTCCTTTAAAAAGAAGAGAGAGAATCCTACACAGGTAGTCTGCCATGTGATGATGGAGGCAGAAACTGGAATTATACAGCTATAAACCAAGGAATGCCATGCTTTGAAGGCTACCACCAGAACAGGCAAAGATTCTACCCAGAGTCTCACAAATAGCACGGCCCTGTTGACATCTGGATTTTGAACTTCTAGTGTCCAGAAGTATGACACAATATATTTCTGTTGATTTCAGATATCCAATTTGTGATACTTTATTACTTTGAAACTAATACACAAGATATAAGATTCTGGAGAGGATCCTACCCTGCACCCTTAGGGATGGAATCTATATTAGTCAGGGTTCTCCAGAGAAAGAAATCTAATAGGACGTGTGTGTGTGTGTGTGTGTGTGTGTCTCAATGTATGTGTTACAAAATTTTATTATAAGGAATTGGCTCATGGAGTTGTGAAGTTTGGCAAGTCCCAAGATCTGCAAGGTGAGACAGCAAGTTGGAGACCCATGAGAACTCGTAGTGTAGTTCCAGTCTGAAGGCTAACAGACACAAAACACAGAAAGAGTCAATGTTTCCATTCTAGTCCAAAGGCAGGGAAAAAAATGTCTAAATTTGAAAGGCAGTGAAGCAGGAATAATTCTTTCTTACTTAGGGGAGAGTCAACCTTTTTCTTCCATTCAGTCCTTCAAATGATTTGATGAGTTGTACCCACATTATGGAGGGAATCTTCTCTACTCAATCTACCAATCTATGTTAAGATGTTACTGTTATATGAAAACACCATCACAGAAACACTCAGAATAATATCTGACCAAATACCTGGGCACCTTGTGGCCCATTCAAGTTGACACATAAAGTTAACTTTCACAGCATCCTAGTTTGATCTCTAAGAAGTCTGGTGTCCCACCATTAGTTTAGGAGGATTGATGGTTACCTGGGACACCTGTAAAGGTAATAGAATCTTGTCTCTGAAACATGGTCATATCTGCCTAAGTGAACCTTTTGTACAAGGTGTGGTTGAAGCACCTGAAAGGACAAAGTATTAGAACTTGCTAAATTATGCATTTATGAACAGTGTTGGCCCACTATACTAATGAGCGTCTGTTTAACAAATGTTCATTTTTGTGGCAGAATTTGAGGTGAGACTTATTTTCATTTATCCTGATAGCAAGTTTTGGGAGAAAGTGGTTAACCCTCATAATTCTCAAACGTTTCTGTGTCACAGTAACTACCAAAAAGAATGTAAAAGTTGTACATGACTAAATCCCTGAGAAGGGCTTTAGCTCTACATAGGCTGAGAAACTGTCAGCATTCCAGCCATTTTCACTTGATTCCAGGGATAAAGCATTCCCAGCTGGTATTTAGGTCATGTTACTCATTTAACTGCAATGTGACCTTGGGCTATTACTCTTTCTAAGCCTTAGTTTGGTCACTTGTAAAATGGGGAAAATAAAAGTACCTACCTCAAGTAGTAATGTGAAAATTAGATATAATAATTCATGTAACACATTTATTTTAATGCCTGTCACATTTTAAGCACTTATTACAAGTTGCCATTATTATTATTAGTCTTAAATGATGTTTGACAGGCAAGAAAAATAACTGAAGAGAGATAAATGAGAATGATGATAAAAGGGACAGAGAGACTAAGAGATGGATTCATTTTCTATCATCACTGTAACAAACTACCACAAATTCAGCGGCTAAAACAAACACAGATTTATTATCTTATAGATATATAGGCCCGAAGTCTATATAGATCACAAATCTTTAGAGAAAGACTTCTGAGAACTACACAGAGCTAGGACTAAGGAGAGAGACACTTCTCCCTCCAAAAATACCCATTCTGAGTGACTTGTGAAGTGTGGCTACCTGGTACCTTAGAGCCCATTTTTAGACCTATCTCAGTGTAGCCTGGCTTCTGGCCACTCGTCACAGAGCAGAGTGCCTCAAAGAGTGCTCTCTTCAACACTTTCTATTAAAAAACTGATCTTAAAAGGATGATTCATGGGTGCCTGGGTGGCTCAGTTGGTTAAATGTCCAACTCTTGATTTCAGCTTGGGTCATGGTCTCGTAGTTTTGAAAGCGAGCCCCATGGCAGGCTCCATGCTGGGTGTGGAGTCTGCCTAAGGTGTTCTCTCTCTCTCTCTCTCTCTCTCTCTCTCTCTCTCTCTCCCCCTCTGCCCCACCCCAACTCACATGTGCTCCCTCCCTCTCTCTTCCTCTCTCTCTAAACAAACAAACAAACAAACAAACAAACAAACAAACCAGATGATTCAGATGGATTCAGCACACCAGTTCTAAAACAATAATGTCTTTCTATTTTTGAGTTGACTAGACTGTTTGAAATCACATTATTCAAAGAGCTGCACTTGAAATACTGTTAAAATGCCCATACTACCCAAAGCAATCTACAGATTTAATGCAGTCCCTATCAAAATACCAACAGCATTTTTCACAGAAGTAGAGTAAACAATCCTAAAATTTGTATGGAACCACAGAAGACCCTGAATAGCCAAATCAATCCTGAAAAAGAAGAATAAAAAGGGAGGTATCACAATCCCAGTTTTCAAGATATTCCACAAAGCTGTAGTCATCAAGACAGTATGGTACTGGCACAAAAATAGACACATAGATCAATGGAACAGAATAGAGAGCCCAGAAATAAACCCACAATTAAATGATCAATTAATCTATGACAAAAGAGGCAAGAATATGCAAGGAGAAAAAGATAGTCTCTTCAACAAATGATGCTGGGAAAACTGGACAGCTACATTCAAAAGAATGAAACTGGACCACTTTCTCACACCATACACAAAAATAATCTCAAAATGGATTAAATACTTAAATATGAGACCTAAAACCATAAAAATCCTACAGAGAGCACAGGCAGTAATTTCTCAGACATTGGCCATAGCAACATTTTTCTAGATATGTCTCCTGAGGCAAGGGAAACAAAAGCAAAAATAAACTATTGGGACTACATCAAAATAAAAAAGCTTCTGCACAGCAAAGGAAACAATAAAACTAAAAGACAACCTATGGAATGGGAGAAGATATTTGCAAATGACATATCTGATAAAGGATTAGTATCCAAAATATATAAAAACCATAATAAAACTCAATACCCCCAAAAAACCAATATAATTCAATTTAAAAATGGGCAGAAGATATGAACAAACATTTCTCTAAAGAAGACATCCAGATGGCCGACAGACACATGAAAAGATGTTCAACATTACTCATCATCAGGGAAATGCAAATCAAAACCACAATGAGATAACACTTCACATCTGTCAGAGTGGCTAAAATAAAAAACACAAGAAACAACAAGTGTTCGTGAGGATATGGAGAAAAAGGAACCCTTGTGCACTATTGGTGGGAATGCAACCTGGTGCAGCCTCTGTGGAAAACATTATGGAGGTTTCTCAAAAAATTAAAAACAGAATTACCCTATGATCCAGTAATTCCACTACTGAGTGTTTACCCAAAGAATATGAAAACACTAATTAGAAAAGATACATGTACTCTTATGTTTATTGCAGCATTATTTATAATAGCCGAATTATGGAAGCAACCCAAGTATCCATCAATAGATGAATGGACAAAGAAGATATGGTACATATATAATGGAATATTATTCAGCCATAAAAAAATGAAATCTTGCTATTTGCAACAACATGGATGGATCTGGAGATTATACTGCTAAGTGAAATAAGTCAGAGAGAAATGTGTACCATATGATTTCACTCATATGTGGGATTTAATAAATAAAACAAATGGGCAAAGAAAGAAAAGAGACAAATAAAAAAATCAGATTCTTAACTATAGAGAACAGATAGTTACTAGAGGGGATGTGGGAGAGGGAAAGTTTAAATAGGTGAAGAAATTAAGAGTTCACTTATCATGACGAGCACTCAGTAATGTATAGAATTGTTGAATCACTACATTATACACCTGAAACTAACACTGTATGTTAACTATGCTGGAATTAAAATTTTTTTTAATTATTTTTAATTAGGAAGGAAGGAAGGAGATGTACTTTTGACTAGCAACTCAGTTAAATGCAAATATGACAGGTAAAGGGAAACAATTAACCTTTACCAGTCACTCATCTCTTGAACAAGACACTGGTTATATCAGAACCTTTTCAGAGTCTATGCTTATAAGGAGAATCATGGATAATAAGCAAAAGTAAGGGTGAGCAGCACTTCCCTTAAAAGTAAAATCAGAAGTATGTAAGACAAATTTCACCTACTTCAAAATTTTGCCAAGGGATAATTTTTCCCTCATTTTGTGACTTTCTTTGCTATAAAAATCCTTAAAATTTTCTCTTCCTAAACTTCCCCTTAACTATTCCATTTTAAAGTACTACTTTTCCTAAAAGCATCCTTTAATAATAGGCCTTATAAGACAAATAGAAAAAGAGATAAAAAATGCTTTCCACTAGATCAGGAGCTGTCATTTAAAATAAGAATTGCCCCTATTACATTTTGCTGAGAGAATCACTTTTCAGAAATGTATCTGAAAAAGAAAATTTAGATAAGCAGGAAAGCTTGTGGATTCCACCACTCAGGATATCCACAATAACTTACAAATGGCTTTTGGATGCCAAGCTCTGCCAGCTAAAATTCCTTGATTTTTAAGCTTACTCCCAGTCCTTTTTCCCCTCAGTGTATCTCCTTACATTATAGATAAAATATTATGATTCAGAGGAAAATCATGTTACCATCATCTTAACTCTGATTATACTTCTATTTGGAAGAGGTAATTTCCACTTGGTTACTTCTTCTTTCAGGTATACTTTCAATGGCCACTGGAAATGATGGGGCTTGAACGGAGAGTGAGGCCTGGGTACCTGTTTATTAACTCTCTTCCCCTTGGCCAGGAATCCCAAGGCACTTCAGAATGGCAGGTGTTTGGTTTCCAACCACATACAATTCCCACACATGGTCCGTTGGGCGGTTAGTACCAAACCTGTCCACTTCCCCAAATAAAACAAAAGAAAACACAATCCACCAACACAATGAGAAACTAGTAAATATCATTCTTTCACTTAAAATATGCCTCCAGCTATAAAACTTGTGAGGTTAACAAGGCTTATGATAGTAAGGAGTGAAGAACAACAGAGACTCTCCAGTTTGTTCAAATTTATAATATTAACCAGATTTCATTATTTATGTATTCATCATATAGTACTTACTATCTGCCAGGCACTGTTCTAAGTGTTTTACAAACATTAACTCAGTTAATCCTTACAAGAAACCTGTGAGGAAGGAAATATTATTTAATTCATTTTACAAATGAAGAAGCTACCACACAGAAAAGTTAAATACCTTATTTAAAATCACAAATCTGGTAAGTGGTAGAACCAGGATATAAACCCAAGCAGTCTGTGCTCTTAACCATTACACTAAGTTGATTTTCATTCTCTAATAATAAAATAGTGACATATTTTGTACAATGCCAATTACTGAATTCACCATCTTTTCTCAGAACTTGCTTGTACTACCATGTTGCTAATTCTGGTTACTGGTACAACCCATCTAATCCTTCTAAGCTAAGCCAGATACCCTCTTCTTAATTACCTGCACCTAATCTGATACTATCATCTATCAATTCTGGGTGGTTTTTTTTTTTTAAGTTTATTTATTTTATTTTGAGAGAGAGCAAGCATTCAGGAGGGGGAGAGAGAGAGAGAGAGAAAGAATCCCAAGCAGGCTCCGAACTGTTAGCACAGAGCCCGATGCTCTGGTTTGAACTCACAAACCATAGATCATGACCTAAACAGAAATCAAGAGGTTAACTGACTGTGCTTAACCTACTGAGCCACCCAGGTGGCCCTATCAATTTTGTTTATTTCAGATCTCTCAGTCTGTCCTATTTTCTCTGTTTCTTCTGCTATGGCCTCATTAGCTCTTCTTGGACCCTGAGGAGGCTCCATGGCCACCCTGCCATGTTTTCCACATCTTAGCCATTCTCTCCAATCACTGTAAAACAAAACCTAATGGTGCCGCTCTGGCTTATGACAACCCTCTCCAACTTCCTATCCTCTGAACCAGTAACTCTCAAAGTGTTTCTCTATGACCCACAAACGTATTCGTCGCTTGAAAGATCTCTTAAAATTTAGGGTTTGTAGCTGCTGCCCCAGCCCTACTGAGTCAGAATTTCTGGAGATGGGGCCTAGGAGTCTGAATTTTAGTAATGTCTTCAGAAGACTTTCATATGCACTGAAGTTAGAGATCTACCGCTTAAATTCAGGGTACAAAGGTCTCCTATGACTGAGTCCTTGCCCATTCTCCCCTCTCCCCTGTCCCGCTCACTGTAACCCCCAGCAGTCTGCAGTCGTGCTGTGGCTCTGCTATGTCTTTGCATGGTCTCTGCGCATTCAGCCACCTGTCTGCTCTGTCTCGTGAGCTCTGGCCATCTTCTGAAGCACGTCTCCTGCATAACCTATTCCATGAGGCCTTCCTTGAATACACCCTATTAATTAAGCAAATTCATCATTTCCTCCTTTCTCCATTCACCCCAGCACACATTCCAGATGGCACTGTAGCTGTTTGTTTACCTGTCTGCCTCTCCTGCCGCAGTGTGAACTCCTTGGGGGATCAAACCTCTTTTTCGGATTTAACCCCCACTACTACCAGAGAGCCTGGAACACAGAGATACTGACCAATCCTTGCTGAATTAATTCTCTCGAGTTTACAAAGTTCCATGAAACAGCTAACTCCACATCAGGACAAAAGCAGCAGGAGTGGGTATCTTTAGAGGTGACATTTGTGTCGAGAAATGAAGCATCCTCACAGACCACATTCAGGTCATCCTTTTCCTGCCTAAAGCCAAAAAAGGCCTATGAAACCTTCCCCACTGCCATACTCAGGGTCCATCAAGGTGAAATTCTTGGCAAAGTTGTGTTTATCACAGGTTTTTTTCTGTGCAGTAGAAATTTTAGACAGAAATTAAAATAATGTTAGAAATATAAGTCTGTGCAATTAGCATAGAAAGCCTGCTCTTCGGAAATGCACTTGGAGCCACTGAAGGCAGGGAGGCTGGAATTTGTATTAATTAGGCTGCTTTTGTAAATACATGACAGGAACCAACTAGAACTAGCATAGTGTTGGGGTGCCTGGGTGGCTCAGTTGGTTAAGCGTCCGACTTCGGCTCAGGTCATGATCTTGTGGTTCATGAGTTTGAGCCCCGCATCGGGCTCTGTGCTGACAGCTCAGAGCCTGGAGCCTGCTTTGGATTCTGTGTCTTCCTCTCTTTGTCCCTCCCCTGCTCATGCTCTGTCTCCGTCTCTCAAAAATGGATAAACGTTAAAAAAAAATTTTTTTTTAATAAAAAAAAAAAAAGAACTAGCATAGTGAAAAGGAAAATCTTATTTGTAATGATACCAGAGGACTTAACAAAACTCAGCCTTAAGAACGCAAAGGGACTGAAGATGAGGGATAATTTGGACCAAGGACCTAAACACTGCTGGGAATCTCCCCGCTCCTCAGCTTGGCTCCATTCATCACTCTTGTTACACGTGATGGAAAGCATGGCTGATAAAACTCCTGAGTTTTAGATCTCATAGTTGTAGACTCTAAAGAGATACTGAATAAATCTCAGAGAAGATTTATGGCCTCAAGACCAAGCTGAGTCAATGATCAAGTTCCCCCTGGCCAACCCAGTGTGACCAGGGGCACAAGCAGAGCCATACTGGAATATGGTGACCTAGCTATGGCTATGTGAAAGGGAGAGAGAAGTGGAGTGGTGTCCCTTAGGTGTCCACCACAGGGAGTAACTTCACTGATACTGGAAGCAAAGAGGATAGTTTAAATTATGGGTAACTCTGGTTGGAGATATGGAATGGGGACAACTGAACAAGAAGACCCAGGCCAAGACTTAGCCAGAGACCATGTCAAAATGTCCCCTGGTAAAGGCCACGGTGAGTAATTGACCATTAAGCCCAAGGTTATCTGTATATTATTTATCATTTGCTGCTCTGCCTGTTAATGTTAAATATTAATATGCTAAATAAGTTTATTTTATAGTTTTAGCTAATCTTTGTAAAGACCTAAGTAAAGAAACCTTTTACAAGACAGCAAACAGATGCAGAAAACAGCAAGAGACTTAGAACCCCACAGGCTTCCCACTTGAGTGCCTCTACCATGCACAGGCTCTGTGACTGTGAAGGTTCTGACTGTCTCTGAGCCTTAGATATTCCATATGTTCTTCCTGATCATGACACCTTGTTCATGTGTTTTATGTTATTTGGCCTAAGCTGTAATTACTCATTCAGCAAATATCCTTGACCCCTCACTATGTGCCAGACACTGTTCTAGTAACCTTGGATAAAGCATTGAAGAAAATAAATCTCTCTGCTCTATGGAGCTTACACTCCAGAGGAGAAAATAGTTAATAAATACACAAAGTTTTAATATGTTGAAAAGTAAGCAATAGTAAGGATGGATTCAAACCACAGAATGGATGGTATTATTAGAAAATATATGTCTGTATAACTGAAGGCAAGTATGATGTCTCTGTCTCTCTGTTGCCTCTGTACATCCAGTAGTTAGTCCAGTGTGTTAGATGCTAAATGGGTATTTGTTGGAATTGTGAAGGATGAAGAGAATAACATGAAAGCGACTAATTCCAATGTACTTGCAAGTGCGTATATTAGTCTTCTCAGGCTACCATAACAAAATACTGTAGACTGAGTGCCTTGCAGATGGCAACCTTCTTGCTGTGTCCTCACATGATCATGCCTCTGTCTTTGGGTGTTCTTGGTGTATCATGTGTCCAAATTTCCTCTTCTTGTAAGGATACCAGTCATCTCGGATTAGGGCCCACTCTAAAGACCTCATTTTAGCTTAAACAACTCTTTAAAAACTTTATTTCTAACCGTAGTCACATTCTGAGGTCCTGGGATTGGCAACTTCAACATATGAATCCAGGAGAGGGGCACTGTGGACACATTTCAACCCCTAACATCAGGAACGCAAACCTTTTCGACCTTTAGTTACATTATTTTATTTGGTGTTCACAGCAGCTTTTAACATAGCAAGGAGACTCGTATTACCATTACCTCCAGTATACAGATAAGACAATTGTGGGTAATGGAATCATGACTCCAAATCAAGTGTTCAGTCCCCAAGATCACAAGACCTACAAGCTGTCACTTCCACTCATCCCATGAGATATACTTATGAGCTGCAGAAGTCCAATTTGGGCAAAGCAGAGTAGTACTGCAGTGGGACAACCACCCTGAACAATGCGGAATCGTTATCTGTACTTTGGACACTTTAATGAGTGTAAAGAATGGGAAAAGGGAGGTTAAGTGCCTTGAAATGTAGCTGAATACCTTGTCATCTGAGGTTTGCTTGGCTATTTTCCACTTTCACTTGCTTCAAATCCAACCAAAGACGTCCCTGACAGGTTATACCCAGAAAACTCCAATTTTAAAAAGTGCTGACATGACCATGGGCATTGCTTTTGGGATGTAGGCAGACCTGATAGCAAAGCATTCACCTTTTTATAAAGTCCTGCTCTAGTTTTTTTCCAAGTACAAATCAGATTTAACCCTCTCATAGCCACCTAGTTGAGTGGCCCAGGGAACAAAATTCTGAGTACTTCATGGCAGTATTCCCAGAGGTGTCTTGTTAGAGCAATCACAAAACCACCTAAAATCAAAGGGAAAGTCCTGTCAAATGAACTACTGAAACTGTTTTACTTTGTAGGACTTAACATGGCATGGTTTGTCGTAGTACTCAAGAAACGGTAACCTTGGAATAGAATCCCTATGCCTACTGGCGAGGGTCAGCTAAGACAACAGGCCTTTGGTTCCAGAAATATTGTCATGCTTTGGGGTGAAAGTCAGTCTACTGCCTCTAAATTATGAAACAACGATGACTGCCAACGCCTACCTTTAGTTAGATACAATCTTTCCTTTTAGTCTGTCCCACTTCTTAGGTAATGCGTTTCAATGACAAGTTTATGGCCAATTGCACACAGCTTAACATCAACGGAAATGTCTTTTCCACCCCATCTCTTAGTCGTTCTCTTTGTGCCACACTCCAACTATCTATAATGCACTGGAAAAAAGATTGGTTGACCTCCAGTGCAAATGTTAAATTGAGCACACACATTTGCCTCCAATCCTTCTCAAGATTCCACTGAAATAAAGATTTAGGAATACAAAATGATTAAATGTGTAACAGCAAAGAGAAGGAGAGCAGGGTGATGTTTATCAGTACACTGATGGGTTTCAGTAAATACATCAAAGGTAGAAAATAGCAAGATGTGCATGGCCTATGACACAGCAATTACACTCCTGGGATACATGTAAGTTTCCTTCTCACATAGGTCTGTTGGGTACGTGTGTTCAAATAGTCTTTGCATATGTACACAGTGGTCATTATGGTAGTGGGGAGCTAGAAGAAACTTAGGGAAATAGATAATTAAGGAGGAGTGAATGCATTCCAGGATACACCAGGTAGCAACAGAAAAGTGATAAAGTAAGTGAAAATTTAGTGAACAAAGTAGAAACAGAATGAAAAAGCACAAGATCACTTATATAAATGAAAAACTCTAAAACACAGTGGTGCATATTATAAAAATTGCATACTGTATATTTAAAGGACATGTGAATACATCACTGTGGTTTCCAATAGGGGAAAGGCAGGTGGAAAGGAATGGGAATGGGGATTAGGGAAGAAGGGAAATAAATATAATAACAGAGCGTACTCATTTAAATTACTAATAACAATGTGATCTGCACATGGTACCTGGGGTCCTATTGAAAAATATGTTGAATAGATGGATTGGATGACAAAGGGAGGGGGAAGCCACATTTCAGAATGAACTAGAAGGGAACCAATCTGTACACTCTAACATGAAGAGGATCCTGCACCATTTACACTGAGAATCTCCTTGAGGATGCACTCTAAATTTTGACTGTAAGCAAGTGTAAACAATTTTATTTTTCACTATGCTGAATACGTTACTTAGATTAAAAAATAAAAATTAATGACTGAGTTGGTTAAGCATCCAACTTCAGCTCAGGTCATGATCTCATGGCTCGTGGGTTCAAGCCCCATGTCGGGCTCTGTGCTAGCAGCTCAGAGCCTGGAGCCTGCTTCAGATTCTGTCTCCCTCTCTCTCTGCCCCTCCCCCACTCACACTCTGTCTCTCTCTCTCAAAAAAAATCAATGTTAAAAAATTAAAGAAAAATTAAAAATTAAATAAGAGGGTTGAGATATATTGAAAAAAATTCAACTTCCTCCCTTTTTTGCAAAGAACACAGTGAGACTGCCTGAAGGAAATGTAGGTCAAGACTTTAACATGCAGAGTGCCTACAGTCTTATGTATTCAAAAACTTGATTTCTCCTCTGTGCATATGAAGAAAACCACTCAGAAGACTGACGTGAGGCTCTGGAGAGTGGCTGCCCCAGAGCAACATCCATGAGAGCAACCATCCATGACACTGGTTTGGGCTTCCGTCAACCCTATGAGGACTTGAGTTTCTTAGGATGTGAAGGTTAGTGAATCTTTTATTAATAAAAATCAAGCTCAGAGGCGCCTGGGTGGCTCAGTTGGTTAAGCGTCTGACTTCAGCTCAGGTCATGATCTCACAGTCCGTGAGTGTGAGCCCCGCGTTGGGCTCTGGGCTGACCGCTGGGAGCCTGGAACCTACTTTGGATTCTGTGTCTGCCTCTCTCTCTGCCCCTCCCCTGCTCATGTTCTGTCTCTGTCTCAAAAATAAATAAAAACATTTTTTAAAAATTAAAAATTTTTTTTTAAAAAGTCAAGCCCATCTTCTACTACATGAAAGGAAAATACTAAAAACCTGAACCAAGCACTAAATTAGAGAAAATCTAGAACTCCAGTGGAAAATAACTTTATTGATTCCCTATGTTTGCCACTGACATCGCAGCAGCAGGTCTCATGACACGACTCAGCAAGTCCAGCTCAGTCAGAAGGTTTGCTACGTTATATGGCAGTTGCAGCCAGACCTTCCTGTCTAGGTGAAGAGATCATCCAAATCCCAGGAAAACAAAACACAGGCTAAAAAGCCCTGCAGCTGCAAATAATTTCTGTCCAGTCATCAAAATGGCTCTTTGCTTTCACTGTGATTACCATATAAAAGTTCAGAACTAAATAGGGAAATAACACAAAAACATGATACTTGGGCAATACTCGGACAGCTGGGAGATTCTGTGTACACTGTAAGTTGAGTAAAGAAAATAATTGAGGCTTTTAAGAAAAGAAGCAGTACAGTTGTTTCACCGATCAAAGACAAAATGGATAAGCTCTCAGAACACTTTCTTTGTCCTCTATAGGTTATCACTGGGCATTATCTCAGGGGACAGTCAAGTATCATTTTAAAATGTTTCTATTGAAACTTTATTCCTTATTTCCAAAGCAAAAACTTACAAGGAAACTATTCAGTCATTTTAGAGCATGAAAATGAAAAACTAAGGGCTGCCTGGATGGCCTTAATCGGTTGAGTGTCTGACTTCATCTCGGGTTGTGATCTCACAGCTCCGCTAGTGAGTTCAAGCCCCCCACAGGTTCTCTGCTGTCAGGGCAGAGCCTGCTTTGGATCCTCGGTCTCCCTCTTTCTCTGCACCTGCCCCGCTCACACTTTTTCTCAAAAATAAACAAACATTAAAAAAAATAACACAATGGAAAATTAAGGCCACATCAAATGGTGTCTGAAGATACATCTATCTCAAGGGTTGAATTTAAGTAGCTGATTTACCATTTAATCTTGGGAGTGCCTGAGCATTCACAATTCTTTTTACAATCTTATAGTTATCATGAGACAAAAAGGGTATTAAGAGCAGAATTTTTATGAGGTCTAAAAAATACAGTAACTCCAACTTGTGAATTGCTCCAGTTTTGTAAATAATAATAGAATAATAAATTTTTGAAAAACTCTTGGCTTATCTCACTTCAAATACAGCATATTAAATATAATCAATATAAATAGCTCTGTTTATGATGAACAATTTTATTGTTTCAAGAAAAGTGGACATTTCTGTGATTAAGGCTTAGAATCAGTTTGCATTTTCTGTCAGCACACCTTGTGCGATTTTTTTTCTTTTGTTTCGTTTTGCTTTGATTTTTTTGATTCATTTGTTTGAGGTCCTGCTGAAGCAAAATTAAATATGGTGAAATTGGGGGATTTAGTTGTGATTTGCCTTGAAATTTGACCTTTTAGAATAAACCAAATGGAAAACCAAGCAGTTTTTCAAAAGCAAAATTACTTTTTTAAAAAAAATGTTTATTTATTTATGAGAGAGAGAGAAAAAAAACACAAGCAAAGGAGGGGCAGAGAGAGGGAGACACAGAATCCCAAACAGGCTCCAAGCTCTGACCTATCAGCACAGAGCCCAATGAGAGGCTCAAACTCCCAAAATGTGAGATCATTGCCTGAGCCAAAGTCAGAAGCTTAGCCAACTGAGCCACCTAGGTGCCCTACAAGTACTTTGGTGATTTAACCTGGTTTCCTAATTTCAAAGACAAATTAACCTACTGATTCCAAAGCAACTCAAATGTTGGCCAGCTCTTTACTGTACTGATGATCCAGGCTGCCTGAATGTCTTTTATTTTCAGGCACCGAGACTATAATTGTTGATGGACAAGAGCAGATACCCCTGTGGGTATGTGCCTTAAGGTTATGACCAGAGTGGAGTTATCTCAAGGTCAGGATGGGGAGGCTGTTCACATGAAGTTAGGAGTCATCACAATATTTACACAGCTATCAGGGTAAATTGAAATCAGATCTTCTGTAATAGCATTGTAAGATGTTTAATCACCAGGAAAGTTATAACTCAAGTTAAGCACAGGATGCTTAGGCAAACAATCTTGGTGAACAAGTCTTAGAATATCAACCAAGTAGAAGGCTCAGGGGAATGGCTTTAGTTATCATGCCTTTTGAAGTTGCTTTATGCTGCTAATGCTGGGGATGTTGACAAAGCAGTCATTTTAATTCAGAGACAATCTGATGGGGACTAAAAACTAATCGATACACTTTTGACTGTTTTTTATTACCCAATGATGTGTGAAACTGATATGGTTATATTATCCTAAAACCTCACTACACCCTTTAGAGACTGGGGATTGAGCGGAGCTTAGGAATTGGCAATAGTGAAAAATAAGTGAGTCTGGGGGAGAAGGATGGGTATGAAAGGGACAGATAGACACACAGCAAATATCAAGGCACTGCTCTCCACGCTGAGGCAGAGAAATACTTTCTTCTATCATGTAACTTACACTCGAGGTCAGAGTGGTTGAGAAAAAACAACAAATAACTTAACAAGGTAACATCAGACAGCTTCAGTGTTATGAAAAAAAATTAAACAAATAATATGATAGAGAACTTCTGGGGGAGTATTCATTTGCCAGGCAGACCAAGAAGGCAATGGAGCATAATAAGTGAGAGAAAGAGAAAGAGAGAGAGAGCAGTACAGATGAGGCTGGCCGGGATAAGAGTGATCCTAGCGTGGCTCATCCTGGGCATTATTGACATTTAAGGCCAGATGATTCTGTGTTGCAGGGGGGTGTTGAGTCCTGCAGGGTGTTCAGCATTGCTCCTGGCCCCTCCCTAATGCCAGTAACACTCCACAATTGTGACAACCCAAAATGTCTCCAGATTTTGCCAAACGTCCTCTAGGACATTTGAAATTCTCCAGCTGAGAACTACTAGCTCATGTAAGGCCTTAGAAGCAGGAGTAATAGACAAAATATAGAACACCTCATGTGGCATGAACATCAGCCAATCAGGTTGGGCGCTGTCTGTAAATAATCCATATGGCTGTACCAGTGTATCCTGGATGAGTATCAACCCTGCTACAGCTCATGGTAAATTCTTTGGATCTTATCATAATTGTGACTTAAAGCTATCATAGTATTTTAAGAAAGAGAGCAACATTTTTGTTTTCTTTTTATGTTTTTAAAAATACCATCTTCACTGCTAAGCAGAGACTAGATTTCCGAGCAGGGCAGCATGAGAGGAAGCAGGGAGATTAGTGGGAGGCTGTTGAAAAAGTGTGTGTGCAAGATGCTGGAGTAGTCACAGCAGTGGAGATAAACTGAAGTGATCACAACACATTTTAGAGATGGAGAGCAACCAAAGAATCAAGGATTGTAACTGGGTTTTGGCTTAACAATTGAGTAAATGGTGGTCATTTACTAAGATGGAGAAGACTAGGGCAAGAACAGATGTTTGAGGGAAAAATCAAGAATTTTATTCTAGGTATGTTAAGTTTCAGATGCCTCTGGAACATCCAAACGAAGTTGTGTAACAGGTACCAGTGCCATTTGGATACCTGGGTCTACAAAGTTTGTATATTTGATCATCAACCAGCATATACAAATATAGTAACAACGAATATCCAGATGTCTATGCGTGAACTTAGATAATCAACACAGGAAAGGCCACCAACCACTTAAACCAGAGTATCTGCTCATTTTCTGAGGAATAACTTACATATTTTATGTCCTGCCTCCCATAGCTTCTGATTTCCCCATTACATTTGACTAAGATTAGCCTCATTTAACATCAATTAACAAATAGACTGACCTTTGTACTTTGTTTTCCACCAAAAAATCTTGAGCAAATACCCCTGTGTACTGTTCAAAGTGTTAATAATGCAAAATTCAGTGCAAATCTATTAGACACTGGGGTGGGGCAAAGGGCAGGGATAGGAACTCACAGCAGATGTTTGGGTCACAATATAATTCCTTATTGTTCCTCCTTGAGAGTCCAGGAACCCACAATTAAATACCATCTATTCTTTCTTTTATTTATTGTTTATTTTTTGATGTTTATTTATTTTTGAAGGAGAGAGAGAGAGGCAGAGCATGAGGGGGGAGGGGCAGAGAGAGAGGGAGACACAGAATCCAAAGCAGGCTACAGGCTCTGAGCTGTCAGCACAGAGCCCCACACGGGGCTCGAACCTGTAAACCACAAGATCATGACCTGAGCCGAAGTTGGAGGCTTAACCGACTGAGCCACCCAGGTGCCCCAATACCATCTAATCTTTCAATATTCAGTAAATTTTATCATCATACATGTCATTTAGTATTATTGAATTCTTGATTATAGTATTGGTTTTGAAGAACAGGTGTCATTTCATTAGAATCAAACCTGGCTCTAACAGAGGTCAGCATACACCACTATTAAAAATAAACAAATCTTACGTTCCAATGACACACTGTGATTTTTCAAAGCACTTCCTGCGCTGATGAAATTTTATTTTCACCACAATTTGTGACATGGGAAAGGCAGATATTTGTATATCTATTTTAAAATAAGGAAACTGTTGTCCAACTAGAGTCAATGATCTGGCCATGGTCCTATGTTGGTAAATATTAAAAACATAATTGGAACATAAGTGTTTTGACAACGAGTCCAGTAATGAAAATAAGTACTCTGCCAGTGAATTCTACAGTCTAACTCACACCACATGACACCAAAAGTGAACTCTTGCTTGACTTTTTCCTGAAGAGAATCTGAGCTGGTTCTCAACCCAGACATATTTTCCTATGTTCCTTCTCTCTAATCTAATTTTCCCGTGCTTGACAAAATTAATGTGGCTGCCTTCTGTGTTAAACATGCTGTTTTTCCTTCTGCTTTCTTGGCTCATCTCTGTCCTAGCTGATATCTTCCTGAGACTTCTTTGTTGGCATCCTAACTTTTCCATGATTACTTCACAGTCTTATTATGACTCAAACAGTGGGACAGACTATGAAACTTGAATTATCTTCTCTTTTTCCAAGCTTAGTGGGTTTACTCTACCTTTTTTTCTCCATTATTAATAGACTCCCTTTTGCTAACCTAAATTTTTTATTCTGCACTGAAAAAAATATTTTTTACTGATTTTAAAAAATAATATATGCTATTATGGAAATGTAGCAAATGACATACAAGTACAAAGAAGAAAATTAAATTACCCACATTCCCACTAATCAAAGATTAGTGAAATTTGATTGCTTGATTTCTTCTCTTGTTTCTTGAATTAAATACTTAATTAACAATTTAAAATCCTTTCTTGTTAATGTGAGGAGATTCAAGTCTATGAATTTTACTCCAAGCACAACTTTGGCTGCGTTCCATAATCTTGGGAGAGAAAGGAATAACATGAATTTAGAGAGGCAACATGACAGATCGTGTAGGGCCTTGTCAGCCATTGTGAAAACTTAGCCTTTTACTGGAGTGAAAGAGAGGTTACTGGAGAATTTCAGGCAGAGTAGTGACATAATTTAACTTAAAGGATCAATTAAATTGCAAAGTTAAAATGCCACAAAAGTACAAATCAATCTAAGAAAATTAATAAGTAATTTAGCCCTCCTGTCTGTAGGTGATTTCATAGAAATATGTTTTCTAATTGCAATAACCAAAGTCTAATAAGCACTTAAGTAAATATTAATTATTATCATGTGATCCTAAAGTTTTAACTTCATAATACCTAGACTGTTATATCTTACATAACAAGTTCTCAATAAATACCTGTTAAATTAAAAGAAGAAGAAAGGAAGGGAAGGAGAGAGATGAAGGGAGTGAGAAGAAGAGGGGAGGAGGGGAGGAGGAGGAGGGGACAGTAAAATCACTTCATCTACCTACTTCTACAAATAGGGAAGTACTTCTATTGCTTAGGGAAAAAAAATAGGGTAACACATCTACTAATAGTCTTTTTATTTTTTTCATTTATTTAAATTCAAGTTAGTTAACATATAGTGTAGGATTGGCTTCAGGAGTAGAACCCAGTGATTCATATAACACCCAGTGCTCATTCCAAGTGCCCTCCTTAATGCCCATCACTCATTTAGCCCACCCCACCTCCACGTCCCCAATAATCTCTTAATATTTAGGAAATATATAAGCCTATAGTTTAAAAGCAAAGAACTTAGAATTCTTATATGTCTTAAAACTGCTCTTAAAAATTTACTGAGGTTGTGTCTGTTTTTACCTGTATAATATTTGCTTTCCTTACCTTTGTCAGTAATACCAATTTTTTTTAAGTTATATTCCTAGCTCCCACCCCTCTATATACACACAGAGAGAAAGACAAATTCTTGTGAAAAACTGAGATGGTGCAAGAAGATAGAGCTGAGTTTCTTCCCTGATTAAGAGCAGAACAACAAAGTGCTCATTTGGGCTTGGTTTTGTTATTAGTATTTTAAACAACACTGATTTTTATATCGAAGATTGCTTAATTAAAGGATTATATATTAAAGAGTTATTTTATGCATTTACAAAAGGAAATATGACCAGCTTCTCTATCACTGAATTGAGCAGCTTGCTATATCATTGGATAATGAACTGAGTGGTAAATTTGCTTTTCCCATGTGAAGCCACTTCCAGCCCAAGTGGCTTCTAAGTCTTTATGATCTAAAAGCACCAAAAAGACAACAGAGATACTTGAACAGAGATTACAGCAGAGAAGTATATTTGTGCAAATCCCCATTATCCTTCTGTAAGGGCTGACACATCAAATATATCCCATCTACATGTCATTTTCAGTTTCTGATACAAATTCCACCCAGAGCCTCAATACCAAGCTATGTTCTCTCAGTCTTTCCAATCAAAGATAGATAACAGATCTAACAGTAACAATTCATCTGACAGTTCTGTGATGAACATGTGAGCCACAATTGGATACAGATTGCTCTGCCATCATTGCATTATCATCCCTGCAATTCTAAACATAAAATCCTCCTTTTGTGGATTAGGTAGGCAGTTATAATTTAAATGTCTGGGCCACAGCTTTGTGATTTCCTTCTTTCCACATCTAAGACTGACTTGATTAGTAAGTCTCAGGCAGGCACCATATGATTTACTGTTATCATATAATGCACATTTACAAGAGAATATAAATGACTGAATTTTTCGTAGACTAATGTTATATTTTCCATTTCCTTAAATTCAATTATCCTCGGCTAGCCAAATTTATCCTGATTATACCCTGGTAAAACCATCTGCATTTCTGATTGTCCATATACCTCCCTGAATTTTCACTCTTGGTACCAAAGAAAGATAACATTAATTTTAGTCTCTGACATAAAAGCATTTTAAATGTTTATAAATACAGATTAAATAAAGAACTTGTCACTTCTCTATAAGGGTAAGTTAAATCATCTTTTTTTCTATAATGAGAGTTCTCACAGGGAATATCAGAGACAGTCAATGTGTGAGAATTAATTGGCTGCTGTCTTTATTATGGGGGAATGGTAGGAGGGTATCCTCACAACCAAAAAGATGTTAAGAACTGAACAACTCAGAAGGACCCACAGACTTCTCAGAATCGGCTTCCTCCATGAGAAGAAGTTTATGGTAAATTATAAATTGTATCTAAGGGGTGCCTGGGTGGCTCAGTTGGTTAAGCAATCAACTCTTAATTTCAGCTCAGGTCATGATCTCAGGGTCTTGAGATCAAGCCCCTCATCAGGCTCCACACTGAGCTCAGAGCCTGCTTAAGACTCTCTCTCTTTGCTGTCCCCCCACTTCTAAAAAAATTTTTTTTTAATTCTAAGATAAGGTTTAAACAGTATGACTGATGCTAAGGATAAAAATGCTTGCCAAGTATGGGTTTGGGCATGGTGCTGTTAGTCACTATCACAGCCCTGGGCTGTGGAATGGAGATACTTGGCCTTAAACTACAAGACCTTAGACTACAAGGCATTCCCAGGAGAGAAGCCCTCTAATGCCATTGGAGTAACTTGCCCAAAAGAAAACCCCATGAGAAGGGACTTACCTGTCTTGTTCACTGCCAGAATGCATCAGTATACCTGGCTTTCTAAAACACAAGTTTCCAAATATAAAATTATTATTTCTGACTCGTCCTTATATACATACTGGTGTGTATCCCTCAAATGGTCTTCTATCACCCCAGCCCCTTCTTGGTCTGGGATGCTTCAGGGGGAGCATCACCTGGCAGAGAAAAGCACCTCTACCATCACTAGTGGTAGTTCTCATTAGCGTTCAAGTGATACTGGCTGCCAAGTATTCTAGAAATCATCCCTTCACCCACTATTCTGGATTATCCCAAGTGCACAGAGCAGTGTCTGCCACATGCCAGCTGATCAATACATTTTTCTGAGTAAATTGATGGATAAATGACCTATTTGCTTTCCTTATTTTGACTTATGCATTTTCCCAGGAACGTTACCTATTGCTAGTTCAATCCAATAAATACCAAATATCTGCATTGGTATCATCCACATTTACAATGCCATTCATTAAGACAAATCCTGACCAAGCACCTCCTATGTGGCAGAAATCCTTCTGGTCCTGAAGGGACCCTCCAGGAGCCTGAGTGAGCTGGAGATGTGTTTGGACTTTTTCCCAAAAGCACAAATCCCATAAATAATTCACAAATATGAAAGAAAAAGAAATGGCAAAGAGATTAAATGACTCATAAGTGTGCTACTATTCTTCAGGCTTAACATAACTTCTTTTTGGCTTTGGTCATAGTGTCTGAAAGTTATTTTTATGAACAGCTAGAGACATAAAAATAGTCACAACCATATTAGAGGCTGCATCAGCTTGAGGAGACCTCCAGACAGACATGTAAAATCCAAACCCCAAATAACTTATACTCATTGCCTACCTACTATGTGCCACACCCTGTCCTGAGACATATGTACACAGCCTTTCATTTAGTATCCAGAACTATCCCATGAGCAAATTCTAGTTTTTATCTCATAGATGGCATAATTAAGTTGTGAATAGGCCAAATAACTTTCCAAAGGTAACCAGCTGATAAGTGGCAAGAACAAACGTAATCTCCAGTCTTTCTGCTCTAAAATTCAGACGGTAAGCACTGTACCATCTACCTTATACAGATGTACATCTAGTAAGCTTAATTTCTCTAACATTACAAATTTTATGCTAGAATATCCAATTTTTAAACTAAAACAGTCTTTTCACTTTTTGTCCACTTTTTCTTCCCATTTCATGAATTGGTATAAGTTGCTATGACAACACTCATCAGCTTTTTCCTTCCTCTCTTCGTTTATCATACTCTTCTCTCTGGCTCCCTCATTCAGTGTGGTGTGACTCCCACAAGTGGCTAAACCCAAGATGGGCTAGGGTCTGCCTGGCCACATTTCAGGTGAACATGATTTACCTGTTAAGCCTCTTTATCCACTCCGCACATTCCCCTGTTCTCCTGATGCCCTTGACTACTAATCTGTTGCCTATCTACTGTGTCCAGTTACTGACCTTACCATTGGAGCTTGACTTATAATCTATTCTATGTATCTGAAAATGATCTATTCCTCAATTTTCCTAAAAGATACAGATTTGTCTCTTTTCCTGGACTCTGAACTTTCACAGACAAACTTCAAAGAGGATCAATATCTTGCCTTTCCAATATCCAAAATGCCTAAAGACTTGATTCGCCACACTCAATTATAAGCCAACATGGGACTATGTACCCATTTTTTATATCTTTCAGAGTACCCAGCCCAGCCTTTTGTACCTACTAAGTCCATAAGTAAGTTAACAAATAAATGAAGAGTTGCCTACTGGGTGAATAGACTATAAAACACCTGGTATAGTGCATAGATGAAGTAGAATCTAATTTCAGAGGTACCACTTGTATTTCTTTCTTTCTGTACAAAGTGCCTAAGAAATATTTGTTCATGAAGATTACCAGAATTATTTGGTTTACAGTGTTTTTAATGTATTAGTTGCAATATATAAGACATCTACTACCTATCAGACACTAACTTAGATACTCTTTATAATTTTTAATTAAATAGCCCCCAAAATATGGGAGGTAAGTAAGTGTTGGGATCCCCTTTTTATAGTTTTATAAAGGCAAGTTAGGCAGATTCAGAGAGGTTACATAACTACGGATGATCTCCTAGGGAATAAGAAAGAGATTGATTTGATCCAAGGTCACTTTAATTTCAAATCCAAGACTTCATTCCTTCTACTACACTACACTGCCTCATTGAGAGAGTCCTATTAAAGTATTCCTCTTAAATCTGCAGGTGTTTTGGGGAGATGGTGGGACTAATACGTTGTCTTTAATCCATTACCACAAACTAGTTGACAAAAGCATCAAGCTATCTCCTAGCAGCAACAATGACCTTGTATAAATAGAAGTCAGGGTAGGTACACTGTAATGGGAGAAAAGGAGGTTTAAGATTTAAATAGGCATCTTCCCACATTAACAGGGAGGTGAGACTGTACTTCAGGACCCTATATGACCAAAGAATAAGATGATGACACCAAATGACCAGAAGGGAGAGAACCAGAAACCAAAAGAAGAAACTAATAGGACAATAAGGCAGATAAATGATGGGTACTGAGAAAGGTTTTTCTACTTCACAAAAGGAAAAGGGCAATTTCTCAGTTCTCTCTTTTCAGCATCTCTTGCTCTGATAGTAGGGATGGTCCTATCACTACACAAGATTAACAAGGTATGAGAGGATAAGAGAAGTAGAACAGATTCCACTCTGAAATAATACCAGCTTTTAAAGTTACCAAATGATGTATGAGGGCATCTTAAATTCAAGATATACTTTTAAAAACTAAAAGGATTCCCAGCTTGAATTAGGGGATAAAGTGAATGCAAGTATCCTAGAAAATAAATAGGAAAAAATAGAAGTGGAAATAGCAGTCAAGTGCAAAAGTAGGCACGAGGCTAAGGGAAATATTCTTACTTCAGATCCAAGGATCACCATAGAGAACCATGTAGGCAAGACATCAGTAGGTCTTTAGCGGAAGTAGTTATTGAAAAATAGAGTTCTCAGCCTCTCTTCTTCTGCTTAAAGAATACATCTTTAAGGCAGAACATTTCCATCTTAGGTAGTTAGTTAAACTTGAGAAGCTTAAATGTGTAGTCTTCTCTGATATAAACTAGGAATGTGCCCAACATCACTCTCGGGAGTAGCCTTCCTAATTTTCGTAAAAATCTTGCTTTTCACTTTCACTTATTCTCTTCAACTATGCATCTGCATTAATAAAAGTCCATATATGGTAATGGATGTTAGACTTACTGTGGTGATCCTTTCACAATATATACAAATTTAAACAAATATCAAATCATTCTACATGAAAAAAAAAGTTCTTTTAAGTATAGGCACAGATAGCCAATCTAACTGGATATAGTAAATGTTACAAATCCACCCTGAAGCCCTTGGATCCCTTTGACCTTTTCTGTGTCTTTGTGTTGGTTTTGTTGTGCTGTTGCTTTCTGTGGCCTTATCATGACTTTTCTTTTGAGGACCTGCTCAGGCTGCTGAGATGCACACACACAGGGAGCTGGACATGCCTGGGAGTTTGCATTCCCTCAGAGTAGTCCTAAGCCAATGACTGGTACAGGATGGTAAAAGTCCAGCTTTCTGGTCTCTGGTCAAGGGAGCTCTACCCTCCGTAGACTTGGCCTGAAATCACACCTCACACTCTTTTCTTACAGTGCTCTCTCCACTTCCTTCCTGCTTCCCTTGGGAGAACTTCCTTAATAAATTACTTGCCCAAGATTTCTCTTCTCAGAGTCAGCCTCTAGGGAACCTGACCTAAGACTCTAGCCAAATAAAAACTGACTGGAGTGGTTTGGGTAAAGCTTCAAAGAAGGCAATCGCAGACGAAGGAAAAGGGCACAGCATTGTCTTGGGAACTGGCTCAAGAGCATTTGGGTCTCAGTCAGTGCTTCTCTCCCCAGCACACTTCCATGTCACGCAAAGTGGTTTGATGCCTTTTGTGTGTCTTTCTGCCGCATGCCCCTCGCTACAGACAGCCTTCCCAAATTTTAGGCAGCCATGTCCAAGGACACTCAGGTTAGGAACATAAGACTGGTCACCTAAGTGTACCCTTTCATTAGAGGTGCACACACACACACACACACACACACACACACACACCCTGTTAAGTTGTGAGGTACACATGTGGATGAAGCTGAGGGCAAGTAGATGAAAGCCAATTCATGGAATACAGATATACTGGTATATTACTGTGAATATTTTATACTTCAAAATATACTAGTAATTATATACAAAAAAATTGTATAAGAACAGAACTATTTAGGTACCCCAGTTTACAAGTTTTATTAGCCTTTCACCCAGGTGTAATTACTTTGTATTCTAGAATAGATGATTAAGATATAATTCATCTTGCCAAAAAAAGGTATTTGTGTGGCAGGGGAGTGAGAGGGGCAAAGTGAATTGTGGCCTTTTCTTTCCACCTTACTACAGTTTACATGTTTCTTGGACCTGCCTCGTATTTTGTGGTACCAACAATCATTAAGGCAATTCAGAACACCATCTCTCAATCCTTCCCACTGCTCTTCTGTCAGAAGATATAACACACTATTAGTCACATGAACCCTATGGCCATGGTTTTCAATCAGTTTTAGCCCATAGTAACCCCACAACCCAACATATGCCTACACACAGGCTCATACATAATAAAAACATAAACACAATCAAAGCAAACATTTGGTAAAATAAGATTTGTTCTTCCTACCTGTGTTGCACTCTATTTTCCAATGTTTTCTGTTACAAACGAATCCATTTCATTTTTTAAAATGCTAACAGCAACCAACTAAATTGATTTCAAGGCCCATTAGTAGGTTACAACCAGTGCCTTGGGACATTAAGGGCTTCATCTAGATGCTAATATTCCTAGAAGAGTTGCCCCTGTAAGTTATTATCACCCACGAACACCTTGTTGTCCATCAGCTCATTATTCATGTAACAAATGTGTTTTGAGCACATGATCCAGGCAGGGGATGTTGGTGGAAGCCAAAAAGAATATAAGGAAAGAACCCCCCCCCCCCACCTTTAAAAGCTCACCATCAGGGTCCTTTGTTGTAAGCAATAGGAGTCTATTCTGGCTGATATAATATATAGGAGCTATATATTCTATATAGTATCTAGTTCTAAATGTAATTATAAAGAGTTATATAGTTACATAGGTAGATAGATAGATAGATAGATAGATAATAGAAAGAAAGAAAGAAAGAAAGAAAGAAAGAAAGAAAGAAAGAAAGAAAGAAAGAAAGAAAGAAAGAAAGAAAGAAAGAAAGAGGAAAAGTTTTCTCAGGACTATCAGAAGAGAGAGAGAACCAGATAGACAGTTGCATGGCCAAAGCCACAATCGTAGGCACATTCTAGAAGTGATCCACAACTACCCTGCTGGCTTTCCAAGCTGCATTCTATGTGGTCAGCACCCTGAGCCAGCCCTGGACTCATGGTCACTGCTGTCCTTAGAGAGTCCAGGTAGTGGACAGTGGCTCTTCCCAGTCCTAGGTGGACTATCTTATCACTGTTTTTCTTAAATACCAGCTCTTGAACCAAAGTCTGCAGTGATTATATGTGTTTGAACTTGGGCCATGTACATTTGTATGGTGACTTAGAACTTAGATTCTGGAATCAAATTCCTTGAGTTCAAATCTTGGCTTTTCAAATTACTTGCTGTGTGACCATGAGCAAGTTACTTTCTCTCTCTGTGCTTCAGGTTCCTGAACGGCATCAATTTGTTAATAGTATCTACTTCACAAGATTATTGAGGATTAAATGAGTTACTATGTGTCAAGTGCTTAGAAGTGATGATGTCTATTACGATGAGGAGTTGGAAAAGGGAGTATCTGGAGCTTTCAGATTTTATCACGGGAGACAGGCTTAGCACACAATCAAGACCCAAATGATGGGGAAATTTCCAAACCACATGATGGCAGTCATAAAAGAATGTCCAATGTCCATTATATAACCTGGTAGACTAGTTTAAAAGATGAGTCAAGTGATGCTCTTGGAGGTCAGGGCTCTGAGGGAATGAAACCCAGAATGGAATGAAGAGCAAGAACTATGGAGATATCTGCAGCCTTGGAGGCTCTGGACTGGGTAAGCCCTGCTGCCAGAAATCTTGAAAACAAACTCTCCAGAGGAAAGTTAGAGTGGAGAAAGAGGGAGGGATAAATGCCAGAGGCTTCCTCAGTTCACAATTTTGCCACGGGCTACTCCTATCCCTCTCCATCTGACATAATACAGCATTTTGGAGTACAAGTCTTCAAATACTTTTAGTCCTACATCCCCTAAAAGAATTTTGCAAACTATTTACACCCCACAAATTTTTAACATCTAGAATTTTTATCATAAATTTAAATAGTTGAAAAGGTTGTGATTTCTGGAATATAATATACATGCTTTAAATAGATTTTCCTCAAAATCTTGAAGTCTCAGACTTAGCTTTTTTAATTTATAGAAATTGTCTGTCCTTAGGGGGAAAATAGCAATTAAAGCACTCACTTTCAAATCTGTTGGGCAAAACAGACTTAATTTTTGTCAGAAAAAAAATATCTGACATTGTATTTTAATTGAAATGCATGTATTAATCTGTGTTCCTGGTTAACCATCTGACTTCTGAATTCCACTTCTAACACATATAATGGAAGCAAGGAGTCTTGACTTTAGTTTGAAACCTGATGAAATAACATGTTTCTCACTTAAGATTTTTCTATTACAAGTTCTCTCTCTCTCTCTCTCTCTCTCTCTCTCTCTCTCTCACACACACACACACACACACACACACACACACACACACACACAATGCTCCCTATGAGCTGTGAAGTCTCAAATTGTCCCTTGGGCACCTTGATAGTCCTGAACAATGCATCAGAGTCAAATTTAGAATGAATAAAGTGGGAGGGAGGTAACTATAGAAGGAGAGATGGGAAGAGAGAACCTATAGATTACAGACATATTCTTAGGTGGCCAATTTAAGAAAGAATTCATTTAGAAGTTAAAGAATGGAAGTTTGTTCCTTAAAACAATCCTAGCTTACATACTGTCTGGAAAATGTTCATGTATCCCCTGCACTATGTGTGTCCCAGTTTAAAACACGCACACACGCACACCTATTCTGGAACATTGTCTAACATGGCACTCTTTAAATCATTATACACTTGTTTTCCATTAGGATAGATGTAATAAATGTGTATGTTTTGTATCTAGAATTAGAGCCAATCAGGGCCAATATGGTAGAGTAGGTAACACTCTTCTCCCTAATCCCACCCCCCCCAACAAAAAAAGGAAAAGGATCATTTAGCAAATGATATTTTAGATGATACACTTATTTCTGCTGTCTTGCAAGTAGAAATAACTGCATCACATGATCAAGATTAAACCAATCGCAGGCAAGAGGAGAATTACCATGAGTGACTTATATAGATCGAGATGTATTCCTGAGTGAGCGATCAGCATATCTATCCTGAGGTAGATACTGAAACAGATTAGAGTTTCCTTTGCAAGAAAGAGAGGAAAATGGCTATTGGATTGACCATGAACAGGTAGCTAGCTGTGGGAGCTTAACTTTTTATGGGGTCCTACAACGCCTTTAGTTTCAAATCAATCTTGGCAAAATAATCTTGTGAAATGATATGAATATTTTATAAAGTGCTATGCCTTTTGAAGCAAATATATAATCCACACAAGGCAAACTTTAAGACAGTACGGAATTTTGCCAAAGCCCTTTAATGGAAAAGCCAATGGGTTGAGGAATCAAGAAGTCCTTAGTCCTCCACCTACCCTGGTGGTCAGCCTCAGGGCCTCAGAAGCCAACAACAGCAAACCACGTCTACAGAGGTCTGGCCTCTGGTCAAGGGCCTTTCCCCACCACATGCTCTAAGGAGCTTGTGCTGGCCACAAATATTTAGACACTTTTAAGCTCGATTCCCTGATTTTGTCAAATTTTTTTTTTTAATCTTTCTTTCTCTTTACATGTGCATGACTGACAGAATTCTATAGGAAATAAGAAATCTGTACAGCAACTTTTACACAATTTCAGGGCTCACAAAATCCTTAGGGAATTAATTCTGTGTACTGGAATTCCTATGCTACTCCATTTGTCATGGTAACTCCTGTGTGGCAAACAATGTTTTCTACTCCCAGTCATTCACTTGCTCCTTGAGTGATTAGAAACTGAAATCCTTAGGTAGACTCAAAGCTAAATAAGTACATGAGTGAATGAGGAAAGGAAGGAAGGGAAGTAGTAAGAAAAACATACTAAATGCAAAGCACCTAGCCAAATTCCTCTGCAGTAAGCAAGTTTAGCCTTTCTCCTAAGAAGGGCAGATATTTTTGCTTTTTTCTCTCCCTTCAGTTCCCTTGAATTTGTCTCAAGCAGTTGTCCAGCAGTTGTAAAAACTCCATGAAATTACTAAAACGGATTGAAGCTGAGACATGACAAAATGCTGGAGAGATTCACTTTGGGTGAGCAATGCTGAAAACCTGAATAGCTCTGCAGGTCTCAGGAGCATAGAGAAGCAAGAGCAATGCCTTATGCAGGGCTCTAATTTAGCAAGAGCATTGAGAAGTTTGAAACTGAGGAGAAATAACATATAAGACAGCCAATTCAATACTAGACCATTTAATACACAGCTCAAGACTTTGCTTTCAGTGTTAGGCTTCCATGAGGACAAATGGCAAATTTTACTCTGTTAATAACACCAAATGAGAAGAAATGTAGCCCTACCCCTACCCCCACTGGTATAATAGTTCTCTTGTGAGTGGTGAATTTAGTTTCATCTCTAACCTGTTCTTCCAACAACACTGAATATTATTAAAGATGTGTCTTGAGATTATATTTTCTCATTTTTTTAGACCTTTTAACTAGAATGAGTTTTATATAAACAACAACTGAGGGGTTCCCCAGATTTGATCTTCTGTCTAAAGTATAAGCCTTTATATTCTTTTTTTTAAATTTTTTAAAATGTTTTTTATTTATTTTTGAGACAGAGAGAGACACACCATGAGCAGGGGAGGAGCAGAGAGAGAGGGAGACACAGAATCTGAAGCAGGCTCCGGGCTCTGAGCTGTCAGCACAGAGCCCAACGCGGGGCTCAAACTCATGGACTGTGAGATCATGACCTGAACTGAAGTTGGACGCCCAACCAACTGAGCCACCCAGGCGTCCCCAAGCCTTTATATTCTACAAAAGAGGTGACATTGTCCTGCACGCATGGCATGGTGACTGGAAGACTGTTATGGAGGGAGGTGAAAGATCCATGGCAATCTACCTGTTCATTGTCAACCTAGTAGTCATTTCCTGCCCTTCCTTGTAAAGGGAACTCTAATCTGTTTCAGGGTCCACCACCTCAGGGCACATGTCCTGACCCTGAGTCTACAAAAGTCTACCTAAGACACTCGTGGCCATCTCCCTCCTCTTGTCTGTGATTGGTTTAGTCTTGAGCATATGATGTAGTTCTGACCCACTAGCAAGACAGAAAGCCACGGAGAGCTCCCAACAAAGGTTCCTTTATGCAAAAATCATGACACCAAGAAGATGCAATCCATTTGTTCTTCTGGATATTGTGACTGGACAGGACAGCTGGTATTTGTGCAGTCATTTCACAACTATGTTGGGAACTAACCTGAACACAAAGCCAAGTCATTAAGCATGGCAGAACAGAAGATGGAAACAACTTGGATTCTTGATGATGGCATTGATGTGCTGAACTAAATAGTCTAGGCAGTGCCCTATTTTGCCTCTTCTCATGTCCTTGTTATTTAAACCTCCTGTGGTAGCTTTAACATATGTCCACAATTCTTTCACTCTTTTCCTTCTAGGAGGTGGAACCTAAATCTCCTCGAGTGTGAGCTGGACTTAGTGACTCACTTCTAAGTGAATAAAGCACAAGTGACAGTATACAACCTCAGAGACAAGATCTTGAAAGGCACCACAGCTTCCTTTTCACTCTCTCTCTCTCTCCCCCTATCACTCATGTTCAGTGAAGCTAGCTATCATGTCATGAACATGCACAAGCAGCCTAAGGAGACATACATGTGGTGAGGAACTGAGGTCACCTGCCAAGAGACATGTAGGTGAGCCATCTTGGAAACACACCTTCCAGTCCCAGCCAGGCCTCAAGATGACTGCAGTCTCTGCCTACATCCTGACTACAACTTCCTAAGAGACTCTTAGCCAGAACAATCCGGCTAAGTCATTCCTGAATTCCCAGCTCACAGAGACTGTGACACCTTTGTCGTTTTAACAAACTACATATGGGGAAATTGTTGTACAACAGTAGATAGTGAGGATACTTTTTAAAATTCGGTCTAACATTTTCTGACAAAGGTATGTTAATTAATAAAATGCTCTAAAAGACAGCATTCCAAAGCCACAGAGTTACAGGTCCTCTGGTTCGTTTTCCTTCTCTAAAAGTCTATATAATGCTATCTGAGATAAAGAGACATCTTTCTCATCAGGCCTTCCAAAAAAGGAGCTAACAGTTGCTCCAGGGGCTTTACTTTCACAACCATCTGGTGAGAGGCTAAAATCCCTCTGGTCATGATTAAACAATTGCATCTCATTGCATCCCTAGAATTGACTAGTGTTTCCCAAACTCTCTGACATAAAAAGGATCCTGAATAATATTAACAGATATTCTACCAAAAAAAAGGAGAGGAAAACTAGAGACTCAAAATATGTACACAGCATATTGAACAGTTCAGAAAAGTTTTTCAACAAAGACACCCGCTTCGCTTTTGTTTAACCCAGAATTTCTCAAGTTTAAGGTGACCATAAACTGTCCCCTTCATGCTCCTTCCCCCTCAACAAAAATACCTATAAGCATTGCTTGGGATATAAATTTTCTTCAGAACGTAGGGAAACATGAGTGTGGATGAGAAAGAGCTCATCACAATACACTGAATGAATGTATTAGCATGAATGATCAAAATAATCCAGCACTATACTCAAAATACCATAACCATCCTACAGAGACACAGTCACATCCACTATCTGAGTAATCCAAAGTATCTAAGTTTAGACTTAGATTACAAGTCAGAAATGGTACAAGTCAAGAATTACCAATGTGCAATCAGTAGCAAAATAGGACTCATGCACATTTACTCAAAATTAAAGTGCTTTTCTCCAAAAAGATTAGTTTCTTCATTCCCATTATGCAAAAAAAAAAAAAAAAAATCTGTTCCCCCTTTTAAAATGTTTAGTATTTCAGATGAATGTTTCCTCTCAAATATTTGGTATATGGAAAAAAACCTCTTAAAGAGAATTTTGAAATATTGATATCTGGTATGTAAGACCCCAAATGAGCACACCAATGCTAGTTAAAACTCAAATAATTCACTGATGATGCAGGCAATGCAGCCAATAGAGCCAAGGAAGCCAAGCTCTCTTGACTGGTAGTGCCAGTCCTTGGACTGTATCCTTCTGTTAAGCCCACAAATCAAGTGAAGCAAGCCCCACACTCCTGAATAAGTAGGAAGATCACATAGCAGTTCATTAGGACTTGCCCCAACCAGACATGGTCACATAAGGTAGATGGTTCTGCTCTGGAGTTGGGCCAAATGTGACATGACCAGAATACCTCTAACTTCTTAGTATTACACTCTTTTGCCTCTTAAAAATCAAACCCACAATTATTTAATCCTTCAGCAAAAATGAGATTTATGAAGAGAAATGTATGCAAGTGGGTATGTGAGGAGCCCTACTTCCCCCTCCATCCTCATAGGTCTCTATCTTTGATTCCTGATGTTTCACCATGCCCACCGTATTGATTCAAGCAAGGGCATGAATCCTTTTCTTAGTCCCCTTAGTACAAATGGAGATATGCTGTCATTTGGGAAAGTATCTGACATCTAAAAAGGGATCCCCCAAAGAAAATAAACTGATTAATTATGGAGTAATGTTTGAGTGGTCAAGTTTCAAAAGGATGGGATTCTGAAGCTACAGCTATACATTGGCCCTAATGGCTAGTAAATCTGTTTGGACTCCTTCCTGGTTTCTTCTGTTAGTTACCCCTTAAGTGGTTAGCCCTTTCCCTATAATCCTTTATTGACAGAGTGTATTACCATCTGAGTCAAGGATAAAATGGCTATCTTCTTTCTCACCCACATCCATTACCCTGAACTATCCAAGTTCCTTATTTTCTGTGACATGAGAGATTCTCATCTACAGCTTTCTTAACTTAGCATATCCAATGGTCAGCAAACCCATGAAGGGTATTATTGCACAGTTCCAAAATCTCTAAGAGCTTCAAGGCACCTGTACCATTCATTTTTCTTTGCTTGAGAGAAAAACAGATATTGCATGGTAGACTGCGCTCACAAAGAGAACTCACAGCTACTACTCTAGAAGCTAGGGAGGACTTAGATGGTGTCAGAAACCAGAGATGGTCCATGAATGGCATCACACAGGACCTGAACAGACCTTGGCTGCCTTAGTCTAGCTTCTCCGTTGAGCCAGACATGAGTGACTCTGAGACTTTTCCTGGACTCTCAGGTGAAAGAAAATGTGCCTGCAGTTCCAGGATGGGAACCAGCCCACACTGCCGACTGCCTTAAGCAATGAGCTACTTAGTATTTGATTTATGCGAGGCCCAACAGAGATTTATTCCAAGTGGACTGTTGTGCCAGTGCAGGTGCCTGAGAAACCTGGAGATAGTAGGACTGTCCTGGAAGGACAGAGAACATCATGGGGGGAACAAGCAGCAAACCCAAGATGGAGGAGGCAGTAACTTTAGCGAGACTTACCTACACAACTTTGAGAGGCTGAAGAATAGATCACCCACACGGCCAGATGCTGCTTTGCCTGTGGGAGTTACTGTCCTCGAAGAACACATTCTGGATGGAGACGCAAAGCATGGTGATGTGGGTGAGTAGGAGGAGCTTGAGAGGGCCACCTAGAAAAGAAAGAGGACTTTTATAGGATTTTTGGGGGTAGTTTTAGTAATTATTTTTCTAGAAGAGAAATGTAGATGTACAGCATTTTTGAAAGCTAACTGATAATTTCCCACCAATATTTCCCCACTTTTCCCTTCCCTACCTTACACTCAGAGCCACCAGGCTGTGTACATAACCACATGGAAGAGAGGTGACAGCAAAAAGGTAGAGATTAAAAAAAATATTCTATCCAATCCCCAAACACTAAAAGAGAGAAGCTGTTTACTTAATGTAGGAAATAGGACCTTAGACAACACCCTAGAGATCTCTATACCCTAGCATGGTTTGCACTTACCAAAGAATACCAATAGACCTGGAAGGCCAGGAGCAAAGGAACAAGAGAATCTCAACAGACCCACAGAGACCAAGGACTGATACCTAGAGAGGAGGATGGACATTCCCAGCAGGGAAAGATGCTGCCCAGACAAATGCAGCTTTACCCCCTTCCACACAGTAGTACTTACTACACATGTACTTTGAAATGTAGCTATAAATCTTAGGGGATGAGGGAATGAGGACATCTTAAGTTTGTGCCATGTCAATGAAATAAAATAAAAATTAATTGAACTGTGGGGGGAAAATAAGGTCTTGTCTTATTTGAGGTAAGATTATTCGTGCAACAATTACATTAAAAATGTAGGCTATAATTGTAATTCCCACCCCTTTTTCAGAAATGTAAAGTGTACATTTTTTTTTAATATGAAATTTGTTGTCAAATTGGTTTCCATACAACACCCAGTGCTCATCCCAACAGATGCCCTCCTCAATTCCCATCACCCACTTTACCCTCCCTCCCACCCCCATCAACCCTTAGTTTATTCTCAGTTTTTAAGAGTCTCTCTCTCTCGTGCTCTAGTTTCTCTTCAGATCGCATAAACACTCTTTTAAGAGTCTCTTATGGTTCTTAGAAGAAGGGAATACAGTCCACTATCATTTTAATGGTATGTTCTAGGCACATGTGAATAAGAGTCTGTAGTAGTTTTCTGTAGCTGCCATAACCACGGATCACAAACTGGGTGGTTTCAACAACAGAAAGTCATTCTCTCATAGTTCTATAGACTAGAAGTCAGAAATCAAGGGGTCAGCAGGACCATGCTTTCTCTGAAGGCTCAAAGAGAGAATCCTTCCTTGCCTCTTCCTAGTTTCTGGTGTGGTTGTTGGCAATCCTTGGTACCCCATGGCTCATAAACACATCACTCCAATCTCTGCCTCATCCCTGTCTTCCACATATTCTCTTCCATGTCTGTCACTGTGCCTCTTAAGTACACCAGTCATACTGAATTACAGGGTATGGTCATCTTACCTAATTACATCGACAATAGCCCTATTTCCAAATAAAGTCACATTCTGAGCTTCTGGAGATAGCATGAATTTGGGGAAGGGGGCACTGTTCAATCCAGTATAGTACCCATTGCCATGCTGCCTTCACAGCTGCATCCCAAATGCACAATTAAAATCCTCTTAATTCTCTACAGAGAGAGCAGAGACCAAAGGACAACTTTTGACAAATTTTCTACTAAAGGAGCATAGAAAAGTCATTGAAATGTAGCAAAGTAAATTATAATCCTACTAGCCATGGTTCCTTTCAACGTCAGCAGTTCTAGGCCCATCCAGGTATCTCCTTGACTAATCCAAGAGCGGATTCCATGGACAGAAACCAACTTATTCCCACCAATGAAAGTATTCTTGACTCTTTGGTCTTGGAAAGTAGACTTGAGGCCCCAGAGAACTGTTTATCCTTCCCTAGGGTCCAGGGTCTAATTCCCTTTCATTTTCTACTCTTGGACGAATTTTTTTTTTTTTTTTAACAAGATAACTGGCAATAGTAATGTCCCTTCAGGAGAATAGTACCTTCTACCTTCAGAAGAAGAGAGTGGTCTTATGTAATTAATTAAGAAAGAAAGAAAGAAAGAAAGTCTTACTATCATTCATGACATAATTACAGCAGAGCTTAGAAGTTACACTTCAGTACATTCTGAGGTTTTCAGTTTTAAAGGACACCAAAAATTAAGACGACAATCTTATTCAGTTAACTTAGCAACTCAATGTAGCTTCCAGGAGTCCAGGGGTCACATCTGTCTTTCTCACTAGAGTAATTCCCACAGCAGAATCCTCCATGTGATAAGTGAGCTCAACCACAATTCACTGAACGAATGAATCAAAGTTGAATTGTACAAGCCTTTTAAATGCTTTTTTTGATCTCCTCCCCAGCATAAAGTAATGATCATTCCTACTCTCCCTTTCAAATACAAAGCTCCTACACAGAACTCTCAACACTTACTCCCTTCTCCCCACAAAATCATACATTACCCGGGGAAAAAGTATCAGCATAAGGCACAGCTATTTAACTGCACACAGAGGAAAGAAACATGAAACATCCTTCCTCCCCCCAAAAGCAACTAAGTTCTAGCAGACACCGCTCTGGTTAAAGATAAGGCAACTATGTAAATTATAAAATAGAACTCCTGGGTAACCAAAGGACCCATCTATTTTCCCCAAACAAAGGAATATCCTCTTCCCAGGTCTCTGATTCTATCTAGAAATGTGTCAAGGACATTTTTCTGGCTTCTCTACTTCCATCCTTGTGCCCCATCTGCCCTTCCTCCTGTCCTACCAGGTAGCTCTCCATCCGGGTTGACACCAGCCTCTTATCCACACCCCTTGTGGGTTCACTGGGCCCACCATTCTGCAGCTCCAATCCACCTGCCTGTTTAAGATTTAGGTTGTCCAAAACTGACCATTGACTTTTGACCTGCTATTGACTTCTCAGTCTTTCCTTTTGAAATGCTCCTTATGCTGACTTCTGCCATTTCTGGCTTCCCTGTCTTGCTCATGTAATTTAACCTCAACATCTATCTGCCCCTCTGCCTTCTGACTCCTCTCTGGCTCAGCTTTCCTTCAGTATTTCCTCTGGCCTTGTGTCTATCCAGCCCTTCTTAGATTACCAGTCACCCTGGCCGTAGCCTTTGAGTTCTTGTAGTAACACACTCCTCCCTGGCCATCCTCCCCAAGGACACTAGACTTCTGTCTCTCACTATCCACCTCACTGGGCACTGCAATCCTTTGTCCATATTCCTTGTCTGTAATATGAAGACCTTCACAAATGGATCCTTACATCCTCTCCCTGTTCTACTTGCTGCACATGAGGATTATCATACGGGTCATCAGATTACTGAACACTAATTATCCAACACTAAAGTTGGATAAACACTTTATAAACCCAAACTACCCAAATCTACACTGTGAGATATTGTCAGTAACTGCATCTCATTTTTGTTTTATTTTATAATAGATTATACAGTTTTTAGTTCAATTTAAAAAAGTTAATCTTAGCATCTAGACAAGTGAAATTTGAACTTAAAAATTTTCTAAGTTTGCTTCTTCCTTGAGAAAGAACAGTATGAGTATGAGCTCTGTAAGCAGATGGTCTTGTTTGAGTCTTAAATCTGTCACTTACTATATGCATGTCTTCTGGAGCAAATTACCTAAACTATGCCTCATTTTTTTCATCCAGAAACTGGGAATGATACTATTTCTAACTTCAAAGGCCTATTATAAGGTTGAAATGCCTTCAAACATGTAAAGGGCTTACAACAGAATTTAGAGCATAAAAAGCTTTCCATGAGTACTCACTACCATTATTATTGTTCCTGATTGAAGACTCAATCTACTGCAGTCAGCAGCTCAGAGGTCATCCATGAACTGTAACAATACTCGCAGAACCTTCTGGCAAAGCAATTAAGAAAGATGATGGCATCTCTATTACAAATATGTAGAAGTCTTTATTGGGGGGAAAAAAAGAGTGGAGCCCTACTGTCATGCCTTACAATAGCTGGAAAAGCAGTCCGGATCAGTCCATCACTGGAGAGGTTCTGATCTTACTACTTTAGCCATAAATCTAAGTAGACTCACAGATTGTTTTTTAATCAATAGTACCTAGAAACCATCTTCTTCTTTCCTTTTCTACCACTCTCCTCACAATAACTTTTATTCCTGATACAGAGTCCATGGATCCTCACATCCTCAAGCATGGAATACCATCTAGCAAACAAGCCAAATTCCTTACCAAGACTGAGGACTTCTCATAGCACACATTTGACACATTAGGTAGGTCATAGGAATAGGGATTCTGGCCTTATCCCTTTTGGAATGATGGGGAAAAATATAAGAAGCTCTCATTTCTTACAGAGACATTAACATCATAACCAAAGTACCAATTTCCTTTTAAAGATATTTTAGAACAATCATCATTTTCCTCAGATGATAGTCAATCCTCATTATTTGTGAATTTGCCTACTTGCTAAAATCTATTTGTAAGCCCAAAATCAATACTCGCAGGACTTTTGCAGTCATTAGTAGGCATCGAGTGCAAAAAATTTGAGTTGCTCCATGTGCAAGTTCCCAGATGAGGTCAAACAATGCAATGTTCTGCCTTCTTGTTTCAGCTCTCATACTGTAAGTAAGTATTCTTTTCATGATCTATTTAGTGCACATTTTTCACAGTTTTGTGCCTTTTGTCAGTGATTCTACAGTTTAAAAGGGCCCAAGAGTAGTGTCAAAGTGCTTCTAGTGCTCCTGAGTGCAAGAAGGCTGTGATGTGCTTAAGGGAGAAAAACAATGTGTTAGATAAGCTTCTCTCAGGCATAAGTTGTAGTGTTATTGGCCATGAGGTAAAAGTTACTGAATCAACAGTATATTAAATAAGGTGTCTTTACAGAGAAGCATACATAAAACAAGGTTATTGATCAGTTGATATAATGCTATGACCAGTCATTGGCAGGAAACTAACCATGTATTTCCCCTAGGGGCAATGGTTCAGTATTCACTAATTCAGTGTATATGGCAGCTTTATAAAACACAACATGAGTACAGTATAGACTATAACTGCAACAATGAAAATCAACTGTATATCCAAATCTGCATTAATTCATTCCAAGAATTCCCATTGCTAGCCACTCTAAAAGCAAAGTATAGTAGGTTTTCATAACAAAACTACTCCTCCAAAGTAAATTTACTTGTTATATAAACTGAAAAATTGATTTAAGGAATCCACCCTTTTATAATAAAGGTGTTGAATATACCTCACCTGAAAGAGAACTGTGAGATAGCAAAAACAAAATTTAGTCTAAGAATGGAGATAAAAGAAAAAATAAAACAAAAACCATTATTGAACTGGGAGTTATCACTCCCTTTTCCACTTCCTGATTTAAATGTCACACCCTCTGAGGGTGCCTGGGTGGCTAAGTCAATTAAGGTTCAGACTCCATTTCGGTTCAGGTCGTGATCTCACTATTCATGTATTCAAGCCCCTTGTCAGGCTCTGCACTGACAGCACCAAGCTTGCTTGGGATTCTCTCTCTCCCTCTCTCTTTGCCCCTCCCCTGCTTGTGCTCTCTCTCTTTCTCTCAAGATAAACTTTTAAAAAAATGCCAAGCCCTCTATCCCATCAGCCCACCAGATAGCAGAGAGATGACAGGCAACTATCACCAGCCATGAGGTTCTACTGACAAGGAGATCAGAGTCTCTTTGTTTATCTAATCTTCCAGGCCCACAAGAAAAGAGCTCAGTAGACATATACCTCCCTTCCTTTTCATCTTATAGAACAAAAACAGGTATGGCTTTCTCTACCACCCATCACCAGCTAATGCACCTCAGGATGGGCCCTGGCTCCAGGATAGAAAGAAAAGGTGAGTGGCCTAGTGCAAAGAATTAGGAGTATCTAAGACCACCTTCACTTTTAAAACCTAATGCAAGGTTAGAGGCTCCTTAAGACCCTCTCTGGCACCAGTCTCAAGTTTGAGTTTCCCCAAGACCATCCTCAGGTTCAACACAGTGCTAGAAGACCCAGGGAACTCAGCAAAAACCATTATACTCATGGTTATTATTTATTATAGTGAAAGGTTATAGGTCAAAAAGTAGCCAAGGAAAGAGGCACATAGGACAGCAGTCAAGAGTTCCAGGCATGAGCCTCCAGTTGTCCTCTGCCAGTGGAATCATGCAAACAGTGCCTATTTCTCCCAGCAATCATCTCTGACAATATAGAGAGCACAGAGAATTGCCTACCCAGGGAAGACCACCCAAAGTACACCAGAATGTACATTTTTGTTTTATGACATCAATTTCTTTTTTTGGATAAGGAAAAAAGGGATTCCTGCCTCAAGGTTGTTCCTGGGAAAAACCAGAATGACTATGGGATCCCAGCCACCTTTGGGTTACAAGCAAATAAATGGACAAACTTCCCTTTCCCAAACAACTGCAAATTATAAAGGAGGAAATCAATAAAAAATCATCTGGCTTATTGTCTGATTGTTTAATTATCTTGTTACAATCAGGAGTTTAATACTTGGAGTGAAAGCTCAAAATCATACTTTTTTGTACTAGTTTTCTAGGGCTTTTATATATAACACAATAACACAGAGTGGGTGGCTTAAACAACAGAAATTTATTTCTCACAATTCTAGACACAAAGTCCAAGATCAAGGTGCCAGCAGGGCTGGTTTCTTCTGAGACCTCTCTCTGGCTTGTAGATGGCTGTCTTCTCCCTATGTCCTCACAGGGTCTTCCCTCTATGTGTGTCTGTGTCCTAATCTCTTTTTCTCATAAGGACACCAATCATATTAAATTTATGTCCTTTATAATGACCTCATTTTAACTTAATTACCTCTTTAAAGACCTAATCTCCAAATACGTCACCCTCTGAGGTACTGGGGGTTAAGATTTCAACATACAAATTTGGAGGTGGAAGTGGGGGTCAATTTAGTACTTGATACTTTTTACAATTAATGAATACAAAGCTGGTATTAGAACTTTATGACAGGACATCTAAGAATGGGATTAATAGCTAAAAGCCTTAGTGATTCTGGCCTGGAGCATGGCTTACATGTCTTAGAAGTAATTTAAGAAGTTGACCTAAGAGAATCCAATCAATGGAAAGTAAATCTTTCAATTATGTTATTGTCTACATAGATTCTATATTTTCTTTCCTAAAGATATTTAACTTTTATTATATGGACACAATAATTTACTACTGATTAATCTGCACCATGTGTGGACTCAGGATTTGACTCTTGGTAATGTTTGGTCCAACATTTTGTAAAGTAACAAAACTAGAAAACTACCTTTTTTTTTTTTTTTTTTTTTTTTCTTTTGTGTTAAGAGTACCTGTCTCAGGGATCAACTCCATAAGGCATTATCTTTTTCTCATAAATATCGTTTTATTAACTTATCCTCACAACAGACATTTTCTTTATTTTCTTACGGTAATCATCTTAGGAAAAAGTGTTTGCCAGTATTTGATAGCTATTTGTTAATAAAATTTTAATTCTGATGCTTACCATAAAGTGTTTAATATCATTTAATATTGTTATTGAGAATGACATCAGATAACACTAAAATAAAAATTACTCATATTTGCTTCAATTGTGGACATTCTGAATTTTTTCACCTAAAAAAGTCTCATGAGATTTGTATTCCCATCTGATAAGTGAGAGTCATGATCACATGTGACGGAGTCATTACTCAGACCCCTGATGCTGGTTAAAAACAGTCTCTAAAATAGGCTCTGTTGCTTTTCCTGGTGTCTTGGCTGCACTGTACTACATCTACAACACTGCAGGTGTCTTTCATTCACTGCAGAGCAGTTTGTGCCATTGAATAACAGCAAGTGTGCATGTTCCACTTTCTATGCAGCTTTGACAGTTGGTTCCCCTTTTGCATCTCCATTCTGTCCCCTGGTGAATTCAATACCACATTAAGAAAGCACCCTACTATTGCTCACTCTTCAACAATAATAGCTAACATTTGTCAGGATACACTAGGTTTCAGTTACGCTTCTTTCTGTGAAATGCATTCTCTTGCCTACAACATTCTCTTCTAGCCCACATCAAGGATCCCTTTGATTAGGACTTCCAAATTGCTATTTTCAACAATGATGTCTCTGAGTTCCAAACCAGTTTTTTCAAGTCCTTACTCAAATTCAGCAAGAACAAAACTCAACTTTCAATGAATTCACCTTCCCTACCATTTCTCTATTTACAATAATCCTTTGTTGCATCGAAGTCCCAATCATTATATACTCAATATCTCGGAATCATCTTCAACTCTCCGTTATCCCTCTTATTTGATTAGCTAGCAATTTCCACCCATGTCTCTCTTAAAAATTTTTTATTATTTGTATCTATTCCTACATCTCTATCCCAATAGATTAACACACCAAGGCAATAACTCTTTCTTTAAGTTTAGGTAACACCCTCATCACTCTTCATGTATGTATTCTCTTCATTTATCAGTGTTTGCTATGCACTTCTACCCAAATAGTCATCCTAATGTACAACTCTTATCATGCTATGTGTTTCCAAAATAAAATAGCTTTAGGATATACATCATAAAGTCCAACATTTATCTTAGTTTTCAGTGCCTTGTATGACCTGATCCTATTTGCTGTAGTTTCTTTTGAAGACCTCTTAAGTAAGAGGGAAAGGAAGAGAAGAAAGGATAAAAAGGAAAGGGAAGGAAAATGTAAAAGGAAAGATGGAAGAAGAGAGGAAAATGGAAAAGAATATCTTTGTTGGAAATGACAGCCACCAACTTCAAAATAAATTAACCACAAAAATGAAATCATTGACACATATAACTAGGAATGTAAGAGCTGAATTTGGCTTTTGAATAGTTGGATCCAGGGTCCTACATGATATCATTAGTACACTGTGTTTCTATTTCACAGCCCTGTTTTCCTCGGTGTCTGCTTTATTCTCAGTCAAGGTTTCTGTAAAAAGATGGAAATGATCTAAACCAGTTTAGCAAGCCTATTTAGATAGCATTGGTTTACCTTACATCTTGTCCCCAACTCTGAGCCAATCACAGTGACCAAGGACAAATGATATGGTCATTAATCTGACTTGAAATATATCCTCTTCCTTAGAGTTAGTCAGTGTGAGCCCCACCCGAACTAAATGGATGGAGAGTGGGGGAGAGGAAACTCTTCAAAAAGATTGTGATGTGACATAACACATGTATGTAAGAACTAAATTTGTAAAAGTTAGTGAGAATACTTACCAATATGGAATTGCCAATTCTACTAATCATCCATTGGTGAGATCTTGTCAACTTAATTCAGTTTCCTTTTTACTTTACTTTCTTTCACTCACTCACACTCATACACACACAACAAACACAAAATAGGCATCGAATTTATGCCACCAGCTGCTCCAAAAAAAAAACAAGATCCTCAAATGAACCTTGACAAAGTACTTCCAAAATTACAAATGACAAATGTGTATGGAGTTAAGTATGGGCTTTACATTGAAGATCCCCACAATATTAATTTATATATGTATAGAGCTATGGATTTTAAAGAACTCTCATGTTAAAGCTTTTTTTTTCTTTTCTTTTTTTTCTTTGTTGCTACTTATTAAACTTACATCTTAATGAAACGACGATGTTAGTTGAAAGTTGCTCTAAGCACAATGATGTTTTCAGGAGAAAACTATATGACTTTTCAATTGCTTGTACTTATCAGTTTCTTTTTCTTTACTTTCTTTTTTTCTTTTGGGCAGAAGGTTTATGCAGAGCTAGAATAAACAATCCTAAAATTTGTGTGGAACCACAGAAGACCTCAAACAGCCAAAGCAATCTTGAAAAAGAAAAGCAAAGCTGAAAGCATCACAATTCCGGACTTCAAGTTATATTACAAAGCTCTAGTGATCCAGACAGTATGGTAATGGCACAAAAACGGATACATAGATCAATAGAACAGAAGAGAAAACCCAGAAATTGACCCACAACTATATGGTCAATTAATCTTTAACAAAGCAGGAGAGAATACCAATGGAAAAAAAGACAGTCTCTTTAGCAAATGGTGATGGGAAAACTATACAGCAACATGCAAAAGAATGAAACTGGACCACTTTCTTACACCATACAGAAAAATAAGTTCAAAATGTATGAAAGACTTAAATGTGAGACAGGAAACCATTAAAATCCTAGAAGAGAACACAGGCACTAACTTCTTTGACCTCGGCCTGAACAACTTCTTTCTAGATAGGTCTCCTGAGGCAAGAGAAACAAGGGCAAAAATAAACTATTGGAACTACATCAAAATAAAAAAAAAATGTGCATAGCAAAGGAAACAATTAAAAAAAATAAAAGGTAACTTTCATGTAAGGCCTTTTTTTTAAATATAGTTTCAAGTTTTTATTTAAATTCCAGTTAGTTAAAATACAGTGTAATATTAGTTTCAGATGTAGGATTTAATGTCATCACTTACATACAACACCCAGTGCTCATCACAAGTGTCCTCCTTAATACCCATCACCCATTTAACCCATCCTCCCACCACCTCCCTTCCAGCAGCCCTCAGTTTGTTCTCCATAGTTAAGAGTCTGTTTTATGGTTTGCCCTCTCCCTTTTTCCCCCACTATGTTCATTTATTTGGTTTCTTAAATTCCACATATGAGTGAAATCATATGGTATTTGTTTTTCTCTGACTTACTTCACTTAGCATAATAATCTCTAGCTCCATCCATGTTGTTGCAAATGGCAAGATTTCGTTCTTTATGGTTGAGTAATATTCCACTATATATACTCTATCCTCTTTATCCATTCATCTGTTGATGGACATTTGGGCTCATGGATTTGAAGAACAAATATTGTTAAAATGTCTATACTACCCAACATCTACACATTTAACACACTTACTATCAAAATACCAACAGCATTTTTCACAGAAGCCAGGACAAAAAAATCCTAAAATTTGTATGGAACCACAAAAGACCCCAAATAACCAAAGTGATCTTGAAAAAGAAAAGCAATGCTGAAAGCATCACAATTCCAACTATGATTCAAACTATGTTACAAAGCTCTAGTGTTCAAGATAGTATGGTGCCAGCACAAAAACAGACACACAGATCAACAGAAAGCCCAGAAATGGACCCACAACTATATGTTCAACTAATCTTTGACAAAACAGGAAAGAATATCTAATGGAAAAAAGATAGCCCCTACAGCAAAAGGTGTTGGGAAAACTGGACAGCAACATGCAAAAGAATAAAATTGGACCACTCTCCTACACCATACAGAAAAGTAAATTTGAAATGGATGAAAGGCCTAAATGTGACACAGAATACCATTAAAATCCTAGAGGAAAGCATAGGCAGTAACCTCTTTCACATCGGCCTTAGCAACTTCTTTCTAGATATGTCTCCAGAGGCAAGGGAAACAGAAGGAAAAATGAACTATTTGGACTTCATCAAGATAAAAGTCTTCTGCACAACGAAGGAAACAATCAACAAAACTAAAAGGCAACCTTTGGAATGGAAGAAGATACTTGTAAATGACCTATCTGATGAAGGGTTAATATCCAAATATATAAAGAATTTATCAAACTCAACACCCAAAAAACACATAATCCAGTTTTAAAATGGGCAGAAGACATCAAGTTTTTCAAAGAAAACATCCAGATGGCTAACAGACATATGAAAAGATGCTCAAAGTTACTCATCATCAGGGAAATACAAATCAAAACTACAATGATATCACTTCACACCTGTCAGAATGGCTAAAATTAATACCACAGGAAACAAAAGATGATGGTGGGGATGTGGAGAAAGGGCAAATCTCTTACACCATTGGTGGGAATGCGAACTGGTGCAGCCACTCTGGAAAACAGTGTGGAATTTCCTCAAAAAGCTAAAAATAGAACTACCCTACAATCCAGCAATTGCACTACTAGGGATTTGCCCAAAGGATACAAAAATACTGATTGGAAGGGACACATGCACCCTGATGTTTATAGCAGCATTATCAACAATAGCCAATCATATTAAATCCTAGGTGATCTGAATAACACCACCATGAAATACAGTTTTTCATTTTACACACAATGCATTCATTTCTCAGGAGACAGTAAAAGATAGTCCCCTGAAAACTTCTCAGTTGTCATGTAAAATTGGTCATTTCCTCCAGCTCTATTCTCATTCTTTCCAGTAAAGTTCCTTGTGAAGAAGGCATATGGAGGTGCCTCATACTGCCTCTGCCAGAGCTCATTTTTTAAGGGGTTGACAATTGTTCAGAGAGCACTGTATTTCCTCTTTGTTCTCCTGCCCAATGAGAAAATAAATTTCCATTGATCCCACCTCCACCCAAAGAATAGCCCAACTTCTTCCAAAATTATTTCTGCTTCTCCTTCCAATCATATGTCCTTCTGAGTTTTATAGTCAACCCAATGGGAAGCCAAAATCAAACCCAACCAACTGAGAAACATAAAAGTTCTTGTAACGAAGAATAAGAAAATGCTAATCTCTGCACTATTATTCCCAATACTTTTCTAAAACATAATTTAGCTAGTAAACTTTAATTCTCCTATGGCAGTGGCTATTTGTGTTTTGTTTGTTTGTTAATGTTTTTATTTATTTTTGAGACAGAGACAGAGCATGAGCAGGGGAGGGGCAGAGAGAGAGAGAGAGAGAGAGAGACAGAGAGACAGAATCTGAAGAAGGCTCCAGGCTCTGACCTTCAGCACAGAGCCCGACTCGGGGCTCGACCTCACAGACCGTGAGATCATGACCTGAGCTGAAGTTGGCCGCTTAAATGACTGAGCCACCCAGGCACTCCTGGCAGTGGCTATTTGTAATATTCAGAAACACATTCTATAGTTTTAATGTTCTCAACAAGTGTAACTTTGACATTTTAAAAGGTATAAATTCAAAGAAATAATGTAAAACTATGGAAATCCCTGTTTTTTTAAATTCTTCTTCCATAATATTTCATAGTTGACTATACACAGTAGCTACTTTAAAATGTTTTCCTGGGGCACCTGGATGGCTCAGTCAGTTGACTGTCACAGTCTCACAGTGAGGTCACAGTCTCACAGTGTATGGGTTTGAGCCCCGCGTCGGCCTCTGTGCTGATGCCTCAGAGCCTGGCACCTGCTTTGGATCCTGTGTCTCCCTCTCTCTCTGCCTCTCCCCCACTTTGGTTCTCTCTCTCTCTCTCTCTTTCTCTCTCTCTCAAAAACAAATACATAAATAAAATGCTTTCTTAAAATTAATTAAAGCATTGTCTTTGGAGATCCAAAATGCCAAACTTGCTAGAGAAAAACTTCTTTAATTCAGATCTCATTAATTCAGATTGCTCTTTCAATTAAGAACTAAATTGTCTACCTTAGTTCTAATAAGAAATGTGACATGACAATTATATAATGTAATCATAACAGATATGAATTGAGTGCTGATTGGCAGTGCCAGGAATTACACTGTTTTATAGTATCTTATTAAATCTTTATAATGAATGTAAGTAATTAATCTGTTCTTTACAGGTGCAAAAACTAAATTTCAAAGAGAAACTAGCAAGGTGGTATCTATAGTGGTTAGAACCTAGCTACAAACACCAGGCTCTTATTCAACACACTGTACTCTTTCTCCTTCTAGGAGGTAATCACTTCTTGTAAGAGTGCATTAATTTGGTAATTTTTTTTATACATACCTTCAAGTAAAGCATCTTAGCAAGCAATATTTTGACAGCACATTTTATTTATCATGTACATCTATAAGTAATTAAATACATTTCTTTCTTGAGTTTTTTTAAATGTATCTTGTCATGAGTTGCTGAGACTTTCCTAGACCCCTCTACTAAATTTACTACCAGTTAGTATGTTTACACTCTGCATTCCATACCCATGACCCTCATTCTCATTACTCATAATTTCTAATTCAATATTTGCTGCCATTTCAGTTTTCAAGAGTCCTATTAAATTCTTTGAATATCAAAGTTACATTTGTTGGAAAACACATTTGTTAGTCTCAGATTTTAATAATGAAGATAAATTGCTGCAGAGAGAGGTAGGAAACTAATCTTTCCTATATCCAGAAATACTGAATTTCCCACAAAAGCCTTATTCTAATAATCTCATCTTTCCTGTAATGCTATTTCCCTAGTGGGAAGAACAGGTCAATGTGTTCCACAATTTTTGGACAACTTTGTATTTTGGATCAGAAATGTATGGCAGTGAACAGCTGTGGAGAAAATAGAATGCAGTGTGCTGAATAAATACAGGCCAATTCACACTGAAATTAACTCTCACTGTTTTAGCACAACAACCATACAAACTATATGCTTCTAGTCTTTGTTGTAACTCAATCCTGCCTATATAGGCTACATTAGAGATGCCCTGATGGTATTTACTTCTATGTCAACAATCAGTTGGCTAGAATCTCTCCTAGATATTTCAATTTCATCAACTTCAAAGACCATTTGTCTTCTGTGCCCAGTACAGACAAAAACAAGAGTCCTTCCCAGACAGCTGTGCCTAAGGGCCATGCAAAAGTGAGTGGTAGTCCAAGGCATGTATTTATGGAAAAAATTCCTAAATACTAGAACAAATCCAATACTTCTCTCTCCTGCCCCGTCCATCTGTCACCTTTCCCAAGTATGGAACAGCTCACTGTAAGTGGACGATATGTTCCCAGCTGCGGCTGACTCATATCATGACTATGAATCCAAATCAGCATCTTCCCAGTGTGGGAAAAATCTGAACTTAATCAATTCCCCATGTAGAAGGCACTTCCAATTTGTCTCATCCTCTCTGGAGAACAAGAAAGTCACCTAACTTGGAAGATTTGGTGACCTAAACTCATCCAACTAAGATGTGGAATAAAGGACAAAAAATGGTTGGTGAATCTCTTACTAGAATGTTCAAAGAAAAAGAAAACCAAACAAACAGAGAACAACAATGAAACCATGGAATCTAGTCAAGAAAACTGAAGTCATGGTAAAGTACAAAAATGAATAAATGAAAAAACAAAATCCTAAAAACCCTTTCTCCTCTCAGCCAGCAATTTTCCATAGCAACCTATTCCAATCACAAATCAAAGTGTTGCTGAAAGACCAGAGCTATTGAAAGCATTTTCATCGTCCAGCACAAATGTTTTTATGTTACATGTGCTATCAAACACCCCGGACTGACTATGTGGGCCACACCATTGAATGAGATAAGGTAATTGCAGCTGCATATCAGGTCAAAAGCTGCAGCTCAATGCAAAGGCATTCAAAATTAAAACCCCTAGAAATTTTTTCAATCATAAAATATTTGAGACATACAAAAAGTCTAGGATATAATATAATCAGCACTCATTTACGCATATGTTTATCCTCCATGAGCTTAAGAAATAAAACATTAAATCTCAGTTTAAGTCTCCAATGTGTCCCACCCTGGCAGCACTACCTTTTTCTCCACATAGCTTATCATTATCCTAAATTTCGTGTTTGTCTTTCTCAAAAATGTCTTTGTATTTTTACTACATGTGTCTCAAAACAATATAATTGTTTTCTATATTTAAAACTTTAAATTGTATAATTATGTCTGCATCCTTCCTGTATAAACATTATGTGAGATTTATCCATGATGATATAGGGTTCTTGTTTATTCTGTTATAGCATTTCATTGAACATATATGTAACAATTCATTTGCCCATTTCTCTAGTGATGGAATTAAGGTTGTTTCTATTGTTTTCTATTACCAACAGTGCCATTTTGAAAATTTTTGTACATTTACCTTTGTGTATATTATCGAGTGTTTCTTTAGTGCAGGATCAGAAACCATGCCTGTGGGCCAAATCTAGCCTGCCATCTGTTTTCATCAATTAAGTTTTATTGGAATACAACCATGCTTTGTTTGTGTATACATTGTCTATAGGTGCCTTCACACTATAGTGGTAGAGTTGAGTAGTTGTGACAGAATCTGAATTTCTGTCAGATGGTTTGCAAATCTGAAAATATTTATTATCTTGTCTTTTACAGAAAAACTTTGCCCACCTCCACGTTAGGATATAAATTTAGCAGTGACATGTTTGAGTCAAAGGCTACACGAGTATTCAATTTTACCAAATGTTGCTAAATGTTCCCCAAAGTTATGTACCAATTTAAACTCTCCTCAATAATATAAAAACATCCCCATCTTTACTGCTTCTCATCCTCACCAATACTTGAAATCTCAAAAATTTCCAAATTATGTCCATTTATTTTGTGGTTCCATTTCAAATATCCTGGAGTTGTTAGAATGGTTCACATCTATATTTGTGTATAACACATTTCAGAGTAATAATTGAAATGATAGAGCAATGACATAATTCCATCCCAAGGTCAGGCTGAGGCATAAAAGTGCCAAAGGACACCTTCCATTTGGTTCCAAAGAGTTCCTCTTCCCCAAACCCTACATCCCCTTCTCTTTCATGACACCTCTACCCAAATCACACCATCTCTAAAGACCTGGATCTGGTCTGGATCATGTATACCACGTTCTTCTATAGCTCCTAATTTACTATCTGCTGAAATAATTTCCTACTCTTTCTCTTCACAGACATTTTGTACTGCTAATCATAGTCCCAAAGGTTTCTCTTGAGTGGAGAGAAGAAAGGAAAGAAGCCCTACTGTTTTCAGTATGAGACACCTGGTCTCCACATTGCACAACCTAAGGGCAGCCTGCCAGCTAGGCAGAAGCAAGAATATGGGGAAAAAAAAAAAAAAAGGAAAGATTCATCTGTGCCTCTGTCTGCTCCAAGGGTGATACTCCTTGTCTAGGCACCTCTGGGATTATCTGATTTTGTTCATGTTCTTTGATGGAAAAATATTACCTTTTTATTTGTTATCTTCCCAGGGCCCCTGATATTGTTCTGGAACACAAGAGTTGATTTAAGAGTATAGATTTTATTTCATTTAAAATTAGTTGGCTACGGTAAAGCAAAAACTCTTCCTTGTGGATATTTCTCTAATTTGCATGGGTAAATGAGACAAGGAAGTAGCATGGGATGATTATTGGAACAAACCCAGAGCACTGAAATCCCAAATTATGCCTCAGTTTGATAGTAAAGGCTATTGATACAAGTGATTTTAAGGAGGGGAAAGGGCAAGTGCAAGAGAAAAGGGAAAAGTCTTTTGGGGAAGAAGAGAGGAAATCATGATGAAGGAAGAGAAAAGCAGCATGAAGAAAGGTTGAAAAAGAGGGTCATTTAATAAAAGATATGATAAATGATTAGCCCAATTCCAGCCACAGTAAACTACAAGTTGGGCTGTCATAATACAGGTACATGTGTTGATACTTAGAGGATAGGAAGCAGGGACTTCCTACCCTGGGGGTGACTAATTCAGGGCAGTGTAACTCAAAACCTTGTCAAGTATGAACTTCCCAGAAAGGCAAGGCAGAAGCAGTTGCTGGTGTGCTATGAGGCCATTCTGTGGCAGACAGCCATGGCCATGATATGCCTTGGACTAACTCAATGATTTTCCTTTTGAACACTCTATGATTGGGTACAGAATCATCTGAGGCCATTAGTTTTGTTCCCGAAGATTTTGTCCTTCACTACTGGCAACCTCCACCATTACTATCTTTTTTTCAATCAGACTAGTTGTCTTATAAAAATTTTCAGTTTTTAAGCTTTATCTGAGCATGCATTCATTCTCCAGGCAACATGTGTCCCACAAATATTTATTGAGGGTCAACTCAATAAACAAATTACTGAGAATATAATTTTCTTTTTTAGAGAGAGAGGGAGAGCAAGCATGCTCCAGCAGGGGAGAGGGGTAGAGGGAGAGGGAGGGAGGGAGACAGAGACAGAGACAGAGACAGAGAGAATCTTAAGCAGTCTCCATGCTCAGTGCGGAGACCCAGATGGGGCTTGATCCCATGACCTTGGAGTCATGACCTAAGCTGAAATTAAGAGTCAGACACTCAACTGACTGAGCCACCCAGGCACCCCTAGAATACAAAATTTTAAAGAGACAGAGTCTTTGCCCTCAAAACCCTTACAGACATTTAAGTCACATAATGGATAGAAGAAGGACATGAACCAAGTGTCCAGAGCAGAAAATTGGGGGCAATGAACTCTGCCTGGGGGAGTTAAGGAATAGTTTTCACTAGATTTGAGCTGAATTTTGAAGAATGGTCAAGAGGAAGAAGGACAGTCTAGGTAGATGGACCAACATATGCAATGCACAACAATGTGGGAACACATGACATGTTTAGGGGAAATATTTTGAAATAATCACTCCTAAGGGATGTGAAGTCTCAGCCTCATGTCCTTGAAGTCTAAGCACAAGTAATGTGGAAATGTCAGCAAGTTGAGAATGGATTAGGGACAGAGAGCGAGGTATGAGCCAGCTAAGGAACTGTGACATTATTCTCTAGAGCCCTGCACATCTCACTAACTTGAATTTAATTAAAGTGAATTGACATCTAACTTTCAGCTAAGCACATGATTTAGTCTCATGACAGTTTTTGGCCAAAATGAAAAAAAAATGGGTTCTTTGATGGCACATTTGATGTATCAATGAAGATGATGATCATCTTCAGATATTGGAAGCACTGTCAGGTAGAAGAGAGATTTCCCATTTTATGCCCAGATCCAGATGAAGGCCTAGAACCAATAAATGAAAGTTACAGGAAGGCAGACTATTGCTCTGGGTCAGAAAAAAAGAAAAATAAAGGTCTATGCAGTATTTAATTCATTACTAACAAATCTATTAATGCAAAACAATTATGTTAATGGGAAAAGGAACTGTTTCATTATGCAAGTGTTCTTTGGCAAAAGTTTTCAGTTTTATCATAGCTTGGTAGTGATACATTTTGGTTTGATTTTTTTTCTCACCTGACAAAACTTCAAAGAATGACATTTTTTAAGAACCCCAAATAATGCATTTTAGTATTATTTAAATGACTTGCTCTAATAAATGACAATTTCTGTATACTTCAAAGCAGTGTTAGACTGGAGAATAACATTTTCTTCTTAGCTCACAAATATATATTAAAGAGTTAAGAGGAGAAACACAATCAAAAGATAAAGAAAGGTTGAGAACAGGAATGCAAAGCAAGAAATAATCAATATGCAAAATGGAAAGTAACAGGTTCCACACATGTTACAATAAGGACAGGGAGGCCGTAAGCAATTAATGCTTCCTGTGTTTGCACAGAGCTAGAAGCTGGGAAGCTGGTTCCCCATATTGTCTGGGGCCTTGCCCTCAGACCATGCTGTGCCCATCTCCTGCTAGGAACAGAGAGAGGGCAAGAATAAGATGTACAATACCTTTTTGAAAAATACATTTTGATGGATATTGGTGACCATTAAGACTGAGTAAGTGCAAAATGTTGCAGATGACAAAGACTAACCTACTGTCCAAAGCAGATTAGAATTCTTTTAAGAAAAAGAGAGTATGTATATTAGTCTGCTAATACTGTCATAACAAAATACTTCTAAGTGTCTTGAAAAACAGAAACCTATTTTTTCACAATTCTGAAGGTTAGAAGTCTAAGACCAAGTTGTCGACAGGATTGGTTTCTTGCCTTTTTCTTTGGCTTGCAGATGGCTACCTTCTCACTATATCCTCACATTGACTTTCCTATGTGTTTACACATCCCTGGTGTCTCTCCCTCTTTTTATAAAGACACAACTCCTATTGGATTAGGACCCCACTCTTATGGCCTTAATTAACTTTAATTACCTCCTTAAACATCCTTTCTCCAAATACAATCATATTGGGGGTTCCCATTTCAACATATGGATTTTTGGGGGGACATAATTCAGTCCATAACAATATTTAACACCCAAGACGTCAGGCCCAAACAAAAGACAGTAATACCTGCATTACTGTTCCAAAGATTTAACTCTAGCCTCTACTTTGCATGCCTTGTGGCATCTTGCTGACCTCTGAAACCCTACTTTTGCCGTTTAAGAATTGTCAAAAATAACTATTTCTTGACTTTATACTTAGACTCGGCTTTTCAACTCTTGCCTGCAGAACTCTGAATTCTATTCAAGGACCTTCTATCAACTGGTTTCTAACACAAAGACTTCATCCCCTTAACTCTTTCTTGTTTGTGCCCAAGTAGGAGCCTTTCTTACAAAGTGACTTGAGCATGGTTGTCTTGCTCCCCAACCCCATCCATATGTATTTCCCCCTCAGGCTTCTGAGCAGACCTTACCTGCCAGTCCAGCTTCTCAATGGAGCTTAAAATATCTGCCAGCAAGTGTTCCTCTACCTACCAAACTGCAAGGTTTGAGTCAGAGACTTGTGCCTTGTTCATATTCAATTACTTGAGGCCTACCATAATGCTTAGACAAGTAGCAATTTTCTGAAAAATGGTTTCTGAATAAATGACAAAGAACAAATCAATTTTCCAAAGAAAATACATGAGGAAGAAGGCTAGATATTTGACAGTGAGTCTGGGATTTTTGTTTGTTCTAGAAAGGAGAATACATGTCCACATGCACTGATACTCTTAACAACCAGACCTGAACTTTGCCTGGCTGACACACAAAAGGAAAAGGGAAGAATAAGTAAAGGGTTGTAGTAAGAGTTATACTACCGGTGTTTCATTCTTTCACTCAACCAGCATTTATTGAGCACCAGCTACAATCTAGGAACTACACCGCCCATACAGATTCAAAGAGGAATCCAGTTCTTGTACTTCTTGAGGTCATGATTTGTATGGCTAACAGATATAAATAAACAGAATTATAATACAGAATTTTATTTATATGCCACCTCATTCTACAAAAATAAATGAGAAAGTTTACAAAAGCTCATTAAATGCTGAAGTACAAAATTAAAAGTCGAGAGTCAGAGAAAAGGAAAATCTCACATAAATGCAGCTCAGTCAGGACTCTGTAGCTGTAGGTGCTAGAAGTGAGCAAAAAATTGTACCCAAACTACATAGTGGCTAAAAAAACATTCAGTTTTAAGATTTGTGGTAAGAAACATAACTCATCCTTATGAGTTATGAGTTACGTATTACCTGTAAGAAATTTCTTTCTGTGTTTGTATGATGGGAACACTGTGGAGATTTCTAAGTCAACAGGACATAGTAAGTACATACCTGAAATCCTCACTTGCACTCAAGTAAACTAGAAATACTAAATAAAATATATTAAACTACACTTATATTTATGTACATAGCATGGATGAAAGGAATACTGAGAAATACCCAGATGCCAGAAATGTAGTCACTTTGAGCTGAAGTCTGGCAACTCATGGTAAAGAGGCAGATCCTGGGAGTGAACAGAGCCATAGAGTGTGTATGTTAACGCCAACCTGAGGATAAGAGTCAGAATTACCTGTCTTACCCCTGTGGTGAAAAACTGGTTGGTCTTCAAGCAAGAGAACAGGACTTGATAAGCAAATCATCTATTCAAGCCATGTGATTCCAGAATCTTGGATATGTGTCACATGATTGCAGAAGCCCAGTTAACACTATCCAAGTCCAAAAAGTCCAGAGTCAAACACAAACTTAAGAGCTTGCTCAGGGATATTTAAAGTCCCTAAGGAAAGCTAAAAAGGGAAATCTCCACAATCCAGGGTATCCGTGAGTGAGCTCAAAGAGAAGATAATGCCCTAGGAAAATGAGCTCACAGAGAAGAATGGTAAAACATATGAGAACGTCTGCATCAAGATAATAGACAACAGACAGAACTCACAGCAAAGAAATAAGAGAATGAGTAAGGGATGCTTAAATGAGTACATTTAAAGTCTTCCAAGAGGGGTGCCTGGGTGGCGCAGTCGGTTAAGCGTCCGACTTCAGCCAGGTCACGATCTCGCGGTCCGTGAGTTCGAGCCCCGCATCAGGCTCCGGGCTGATGGCTCGGAGCCTGGAGCCTGTTTCCGATTCTGTGTCTCCCTCTGTCTCTGCCCCTCCCCCGTTCATGCTCTGTCTCTCTCTGTCCCAAAAATAAAAAAAAAAAAAAAAACGTTGAAAAAAAAAAATTTTAAAGTCTTCCAAGATATAAAGGAATCTTTTTTTGTGAAACAGGAAGTTATAAAATGGTACACTGATATTAAAAAACTCAATAGACAAGGCACCTGGGGGCTCAGTCCATTAAACACCAGACTTTTGATTTTGGCTCAGGTCACGATCTTATGGTTTGTGAGACTGAACCCTGAGTGGGGCTCTGCACTGAGTGTGGAGCCTGCTTCAGATTCTCTTTCTCCCTCTCCACCTCCCCCACTCATGCATGCAAGAGCACTCTCTCTCTCCCTCACTCTCAATATAAAAATGAAATTTTTTAAAAAGCTCAATAGAAGAAATATTAAAAGCAATTGAAAATAGAATATGAAGAGAAACCTAAGGACTTTTTTTTTTCAGAATGAAACAGAAAAAAATAATTGAATAGGAAAAAAATTTGATTTCATTAAGAGAAATGAAAGGAAGTATGAGAAGGTGCGAAACACTTCTAAGAGGCATTCCAGATAAAGAATAAAATCGAGTCTCTCCTCAATATTTACAAAGATAAGAGTTGGGAATTTTCCAGAAGTGAAGAAAGATTTGAGTCTTCGTTTTTAAAACGCCATTTGGGGCGCCTGGGTGGCGCAGTCGGTTAAGCGACCGACTTCAGCCAGGTCACGATCTCGCAGTCCGTGAGTTCGAGCCCCGCGTCAGGCTCTGGGCTGATGGCTCGGAGCCTGGAGCCTGTTTCCAATTCTGTGTCTCCCTCTCTCTCTGCCCCTCCCCCGTTCATGCTCTGTCTCTCTCTGTCCCAAAAATAAATAAAAAACGTTGAAAAAAAAATTTTAAATGCCAATTAAATACATTGGTGTGCAATGTAGTGATATTGCAGAATATCAGATTTAGAAAGAAATTTTCCATTTCCCAGAGAGGAAAAAAAGAAATTGCATCCACTGAATAACAGTGGGGGGTGGGGCAGGGGAAGCACACAAATTAAATATACCAGTAATGAAAAGGGGTAACGTTATACATAATTTTGATTTGACAAAATAATACAGGTGTATTAGAATATTTAATGTCACCAAATATTAAAATTTGATAAAATGGAAAATCTTCTAGGAAATGTCAAACTACCAGTATTGAACAATCAGTAATTTAAAAAACCTCAACCGGTCAATATTTACTAAAGATATCCAACATTAGTATATCCTTTCCCCCAAAGCCAGAACCATATAACTTTATTAAACTTAAAAGCACAGATAATTCCTATCTTATATAAATTCTCCAAGAAAATAACAAGAGAAAAAAAATGATTTTTATGACGTTAGTATATTTATGCCAAATCAAGACAGTTCAAGAAAATAAGAAACGAATCTCATTGTGAACATAAATGCAACAATTATAAAAAAGTATTAGCTAAGCAAGTCTAACTTTGTATCTAAATATATGTAGCTTTATATAACAAAATACAACATGACCAAATAGACTTGTAAGAATGGTTCATCATTAGAAAATGTAGGGGAAAATAGAGATTTAGAAACTCACAAGAAAAGCATAAAGGACAAGATATATACATTTGGCCATATCAAATGATCATAAAATGATCATTGCAATGGATTTTTGTAAGACATGATAAAAATGCAATAATACTTATTCATGATTCAAAGAAAGAAATAAGCCCTGGTAAGTAGGGATAGAAGAAAACTTCCTTAAGAAGAGCTTTAAAAAAAAAACAGCAAACATCTTATGTAGAGACAAACTTTAGAAGCATCCTTTTTTTTTTTAATCTTTAAAAAATTTTTACTGTTTATTTTTGAGAGAGAGCGAGAGAGCGTGCGCGAGTGAGCAGGGGAGGGGCAGAGAGAGAGGGAGACACAGAATCCGAAGCAGGTTCCAGGCTCTGAGCTGTCAGCACAGAGCCGGACGCAGCTCTTGAGTCCACAAGTCATGAGATTGTGACCTGAGCCAAAGTCAGATGCTTAACTGACTGAGCCACCCAGGTACCCCTAGAAGCATTCTCATGAAATTAAGAATAAGAGATAATTTTCATTATGTAGTAAAATTTATGTGCAGAATTGAGAAAACATCTTGTCTCAAGCAATAGTAATATGATATACTCTATTTTGCTAAGTTTTATATATAGTCTTATAAATTGTTCAGAATTAAAATATTGGACAAATGCTAATGCTACCATTTTTCTCATTTACATATATAAAGCTAATTTTCCTCATCTATAAGAATTTAAATAGCTATCCTATCCAATGCAAAAGAAAAGCAAATAAGATCTAAAGATTAGAAAAGAAAAAATAAAACTATCATTTATAGATGATATAATTTACTACATAAAAAAAATCCAAGAAAAACAAAACGTAATGATTTAAAGTGAAGAAGCTAATTCAGCAAAGCTGCTGGATTCAAAGTGATATTCCAACACTAATATTTATTTTTATACTTTATAACTCATTAGAAGTTAATGGGGGAAAAATCCCATTCAAAATACTAACAAAAAGAAGTTACTCAGTTTTCCTGGGTCTCTCTCATGTATGCAGGAAGTATACATGTCATTAAACTTTTGTTCATTTTTCTGTTTACAAAAAGGAACAAAAACTCAAAAGTATGCAATTAAAACTGCCTAAAATACACAAGAGATTTTTAAGCTTAAAAAATGCAGTTATTATACTGAAAGCGTCAAGGAGAATTAAGTTATTAGAAAAAACAAACCATGTTCATAGATAAGATTCAACTTTAAAAAAAAAGTTCTTTCTCTCCTTAAATTTATAAATTAAATTTAATGTAATTCCAATCAAAATCCCTACAGGAATTTGCATATTGATTACAACATTTGCTTTGGAAAGCTAGATGAATACAAGATTGAGTCAAGTTTTCATAAAGCTCAACTTGTTGGGGCTCCTGGGTGGCTCAGTTGGTTAAGTGCCCAACTCTTCATTTCTGCTCAGGTCGTGATCTCATGGGTACCTGGGATCAAGTCCCACGTTGAGGTCTGAATGTATAGCATGAGCCTACTTGGGATTCTCTTCCTTTCTCTCTGCCCCTTCCCTGCTCGCTCGCTCTCTCTCTCTCTCTCTCTCTCTCAAAATAAACATTTTTAAAAATCCTAAATTTGTTGATACTAATATTGCAAGATTATCCTTACAACCTTTTTAGTACAAAAAGTTCATTCTGTTATAAAAATTATGACTTCTCTTAATGTTAAGATATTAACATTTAAATATGGGTTTTTAAATATTTACACCTAGCAAAATCAAGTCAGCAAGCCTGTGTGCATCCCCAATTTTTGTTTTTCTGAAATTTCACTCATCGCTGACATCCCAAAATCTGAGAATCTACTCTGTACCTCAGCTGTTCCAAGCAGATCACAGCTACAGACTGAATTTTCACACTCTTAAGTACTTAACTAATCAATCATTCATTTTAACACATTCAATAGATGAATGCTGGAGTGGGGGGAGGGTTGGTTTGAGGCATAGAAGTCAGGCGGTTTGACTTAATTCCACAGTAAGACCTTTAAAAAATGTGTGCCATTGTTCCCAAGGGCATGGCAATAGATGCAGATCGATTATCATAAATCCATCATCACTGTGAAAAACAACTCAGGGGATGGGTCAAAAACCTCATCTTTGAGAATGATAGCAGCTGAGTACAGGACTAAGTGATCTGACCAGGCAAGAATTCGGAAGATCAGACGAAGATCAGTAAAGGTCTAGAGCCCACTTCAAGTAGCTTACGAAGTGGCTGTGACAAACAGGAATGGAACGAGCTTGAATTCTAAAATGGAATTTACACTTAACTCTGACTCACTCTCATTGTATCTAAATTTAAGTTTATAGTTTAGAAGTAGATGTCTGTGTGATGTTTAAAAGTTTAAATGCTTTTTAAGTTACATAAAAAAAAGTGTCGGGCACCTGGGTGGCTCAGTTATTAAGCATCTGGCATCAGCTGGGGTCACGACCTCACGGTTTGTGAGTTCAAGTCCCACATCTGGTGAGATGGAGCCCTGCTTCCCTCTCTCTCTCTCTCTCTCTCTTCCTCTCTCTCTGCCCCTTGTGGAATTCTCTGTCTCTGCCTGTCTCTCATTTGCAACCTCTCTCTCTCAAAAAAAAAAAAAAAAAAAAAAAAAAAAAAAAAAAGTTGAGAGTTGAGCAACCATAGAAGGTGAAAAACTGGTCCTTCAGTTATGTAAATATAAAGTGATTTTTAAGAACTGATAATATATATCATTGGAGATTATTTTGACTTTTTTTTTTACATTTATTGAGTCCTAACATGTTGACAATAAGCATTTGTATGGCACAAGTCCTCATATTTTGGGGTCATATTTTAGATTTCTGCCCATTGACATGTTGCTGTGAACTTCCAGTTATAAACCTTGAGATATTTTGTTTCAATCTTTCTCACTTTGCTGGTGAACAACAGACCCAAGAGGGTATGTGCCTGTTTTATAGTCACACAGGTAGTTAGGCCAGAACCAAGGCCACCTGGCTCTCAGCCCAGCGCCGCACTACCTACACCATTTTGCTTCTCATAGATGATCTTTTAAGAGGATAGAAATTATTCCCACTCAAGAAGAGTACACTTCATCAGTCAGCAACCAGGGCCCACTGAATCTAAGTTTGAAAAGGACAACAAACGTTAATAATCAGGAACTACTGTATTTTTATCAGTATTTCTACTGATAAAGCAATAAATACTATGTTCCACTTAGAAAAGCTTTCCTAACCTAACAGTAGAATGAGACAACATTTGAAATAACATCTGAAGTTTGCTTTACATGGCAAACCATGCTCAAAATACTCTAAATTTACCTATAACATTTTCTGTTCACTTAATACAAAGGGTTTATAGGAGATTTTAAGACGACCAATTCTATCATATTTCTACAGTAATAAGTACTTGTTTTATTTACTCTACACTTAGGATTTTCAAGTAGCCCTGTATTTCCTGTGTATCATTTCTTCTGGTTGCAAATCCTGCACTTCAGGAAGCATCAGGTACTGCTAATTCCCTAATCTCTCCTGATTCTATCAACTAGAAGTCCCAAATTTGAACGCTTTTTAGGGACTAAGCAAAAATGTAAACGTGCCAAATGATGATTTAAAGTGGTAAGGGCACCTGAGTGGCTCAGTCAGTTAAGCATCTGACTCTTGGTTTTGGTTCAGGCCATGATATTGCAGTTCGTGGGATGGAGCCCCCTATCAGGCTTGTGCTGACAGCATGGAGCCTGCTTGGGATTCTCTCGCCCTCTCTCTCTCTCTGCCCCTCCACTGCTCATGCATGTGTGAGCGCTCTCTCTCTCTCTCTCTCTCTCTCGCTCAAAGTAAGTAAACTAAAAAAAAAAAAAAAAAAGTTTTTTTTGTAAAAAGTGGTGAGGAATTGATGAACAGGAGAGCTCATGTCTTTGTTTTCATTCTACATGGATTTTGAAAGCATGTAGAATTCTAGCAGGAGTTTGAGTTCTGTGAGCACTTAGTTAAAATCCTAAGGAAAAAGGGGAGGGAAACTGAGATAGTCCTCTAGAAATGGAAGGCCCTGATTCTTTAATTTAGGGCTCCTGTCAAGTGTAGAGTCAAATTCTCACTAAGGTGGCACAATTCACACCACATTGTCTCCATAAGGATAAAGCTCAGGTTGTCTCAGTAGCTCAGTGCTTTTATCCCCAAACCATGACTCTTTTGGCCCAGTGTTGACCAATGATGACCAAAACTTGTTTTTAAACCACTTACAGTCCTTTTCCTACACTTTATTTTGCCTGGGAAAACCCCTTCATTCACTGTCTTTACCTAAGAGATTATTCTAAACTTCTATCATTAAAAAAAGAAAAAATGACAATATGTATAAGTAGGTGAGCCAAAGAAAAGTAATCTGTGTGATAAAACTGACGTAGTCAGAACATTTCTGACATTCTCCAACCGTAAACTCCACTAAACTAATCTACAAGAGAAAAAAAAAAATCAGTATCACAGAAGTAATGGTCAAGTACTTTTTCCTTTGTTCTTGAATAGATGTTTCCCTAAATACTCAATGAATCTCTCAGAGTGACAATGTCTCAGAGAGACTCTCTGAAGCATAAGCTACAAGCCTGGGACCAAAATATCATTCCACCAAGAACAAGAGATTTTAAAACGGATCGAAACCTAGTTCAGAATGAGAGGGCAATTTGAGAATTGAAGGCAGTCAACTCAAGGAGACTGAACTTCTTCCCTGAGGCCCTGCCTAATGATGTTATTTTGGGGCTTTCAAATAGGCCCTGCTGTTCTTATAGCTGTATTTACTACAGAAGTTTCTATGACACCAGGCTCAAATTCACAAGTTTCACGTGGTTTGTACTCCAGGCCAATAGCCAGTAAGCTTGAAAAAGAGAAGGAAAGGCAGAATGAAGTGATATCTGATGGGAAAAACAGAAAATGTCCAGAAGTGATTCCATTATCTCAGCTCTTCCATTTACAGAAACAAAAGCTCAGTTTATAATAATGATAATGAAATGCTCAAAGCAAGACTAATTTAAGTAGCAATCTTCATTTACATTTTTTTAAATCCACATCCAGTTCATTTCTAATACACAACACTATTTGTATTGGCTAAGACTTAAAAAAAATCTATTGAAATATCATCAATGCATATACAAGAGCAAATTAAACAGATGTGCTTTTTTTAAGATAACAAAGCAACACTTATGAAACCACCATGCAGGTAAAGAATAATAAGACTGCCAGTACCTTGTAAACACCCTACATGCTCCTCCAGATTGCACTAACAACCTTCTCTAAAGGAAAACACTCTCTCAGGGGATAACTGCTCACTTTCTTTACTTTATACCCTTACTACTTAGATATATATGTATTTCCAAACAATGTATTTTTAATTTTGTTCATTTAATGTAATCACACCATTACACATAAACTTTCTTGTCTAACATTTTTCATTCAATATACATTTGTGAGGGGCATCTGGGTGGCTCAGTCAGTTAAGCATCTGACTTCCACTCAGGTCATCATCTCACAGCTTATGAGTTGGAGCCCCATGTCGGGCCCTGTGCTGACAGCTCATTCTGTGTCTCCCTCTCTCTCTGCCCCTTCCCAACTTGTGCTGTTTCTCTCTCTCTCTCTCTCTCTCTCTCTGTCTCTCAAAAATAAACATTAAAATAAAAAACAAAAAAAAAATCAATACACATTTGTGAGATTTAGCTAGGTTGATGTGCAGAGCTGCAGTTTGCTCATTCTATTGCTGTATCATATTCCACTACGTGAATATATCAGATTTCATTAATCCATTCAACTGCCAATAGACAACTGGATGTATCCAGTTTGTTGTTATCAAAAATACTATTATGAACATTCTTGAACATGTCTCCAAGAGGCTTACATGTACAAGAGTTTCTTTAGGGTATATACCTAAAGAGAGTAAAATTTCTGTGTTACAGAGTGTGCATAGTCTACTTAGAATGCTTTCTGAAGGAAAGAAATCAAACTCTAACTTAAAATAGTTTAAACACTAAGAAATATAAGAACATTTACTATTCTACGTAATAAATCTAGACAGAAGGACAATCCAGTATTGTTTGTTTCAGTAGCTCAACAAGGTCATCAAGGATCTGGGAAATTTCCATTTTCTGCTCTGCCATCCTCAGTGTCTCTCTCATTTTGTTCTCAGGCTAGACCCCTCAGAGTCACAAAACAGCCATAAAAAGCTCCAGACATCATGCCCATTCACAACCACAGCCAAAGGACGAAGAGGGATCTCGACTAATGTTTCTCTCCTCGGTGTAAGATAAACTTTCCCTAAAGCCTCCAACAAACTTTCTCTTACCCCACAGGTAACAACTACATCACATACTGTGCCTAAGTCAATCACTGGAAAGGGAAATAAAACTTGTCTTAAGCCAATCAAGATTATCCCCACAGGCTGGAAAGAAGTCACTTCCCTAAGTACCTAGCCACCAGGAGGTGGTTGCATCCTGTGTTTCTTTCCCTTAACTTTTCCTGTCATTAAATACAATGGTGTGTACTTTTTGTGGAAAATGAAATTTTAAACATAGACATAAGAAGAGAGAAAATAACCCTATCCCATGTACCCACCTTCCAGCTCTACAATTAACTCATGGTCCATCTCCTTTCATCTACATCATTCATCTCCCCATCCCCACCCCTGCATTGTTTTGAAGTAAATCCAGCTGTCATTTATAAATATATCAGTAACATATCCTTAAAAGATAAAGATTCCTAAAAACTAAAACCATGATGCAGTTGTCACATCTCAAAAAAACAAGTCTCTACTTTGCTGTCCTGCCCACTCCCCCTTTCAGTGTATTCAATAAACTTCCATCTCCTTTGTTCTTCCTTGGGGAGTTCCTTCACTGCCTGTGCTGCTGGCCTCCACCTGATGAGGTCGCACCACTTTTGGTTAACACCGAATGGGCAGCCTTTGCCTGCCTGGACAGGACTCTCCCCAGATTCTCCAGGAATTTCTCAGGACTCTCCCTTGGTAGACCGACTCCTCCTTGGGGAACTGACTACCTCCTGCGGAGATTACGCCTCAAAGAGGATCCAAAGCCCCAGGGGGAACCCACTGGATAGCTCTTGCCCTAAAGAGTGAGGGATTTCCCCCCCTTGCCCTTCAAAGGTATTCTTCCCTCCTTCTCCTTTCTTTTCAGCCTTCAGCAGTCTAACCCTAGTACTCCTCAGACAACTGAAGGTCTCAGGCCAGGGCAGCTCCCCAGTGTCTGAAGGTCTGAGAGGAACAGGTTGGACTATGCAGGCCTGTGAGGGCAAAGGACCCCTCCCCTCTCCTCTCCTCTTCTCTCCTCTCCCACTCCATCCCCCCAAGGCCTCTGTTCCCAACATATAGCTCAATTGGCAGCAGCCTCTCGTCCAGGGCAAATCTGCACACACTATGGACTTGGTTAGGATCTTTTCCTAATGCTGGCCAACTCTTAGCCACCTGGCTTCTTTCAAGTCCTGCATTTTTTCCTTTGTTCCCATGGATTTAGCTGCCATCTTCATCAACAGGCAAAATATGTTCCTATGCATATGAGGGAATCCAACAATTCCATATACAAATGATGATTTCACAAGGATTCCAGTCCATACCATCAGAGGACTGCTTCCCCCCCCTCCCCCCCACCAAATTCCATGCACCTGGCTACCAGGTAATTTCAAATTGCCTACCGGCACTGATATAATACCATGCTCCAGTCTATAGCTGATGGACAGTGCATCACACCACCCAAGTTGCCCACCTGCCGTCCAGCAGGAAGCAGCTCCTAAGATGAGACCTCTGCCCAAATGCCAAAGATCTGTCATTGTTGATCTGTCAGGGGGGAATGTAGAGGCCACTTTTAGTCAACAGACTTGAGCAGCGGAAACCTGAGTTGGGTAAAAGGGCCCACAGTGACCACCAGGCTGAATGCAAACAGGCTCATTAGGTGGCTCACTTCAAGAATATCCATAAGCCCTAGCTGACCAATGGGCTACTTACAACCCACCATAGGTACCAAAAAAGGAGTTCCCATACCTCCACATTTCCCCCCTTAACTACAGCCTTCCACCACTGCCTCCTGGTAGTCTCTCCTTTGCTGTCCTGCCCACTTCTCCCTTGCAGTGTTTTCAATAAAATTCTATCTCCTTTAAAACAAAACAAGAACAGCCTCTAACATCAACAAATATCCTGGCAGTATTCAATATCCCCAATTATCTCATGGATGTATGTGTGTGTTTAAAAAGTTTATTTGACTTGAGATCCAAGTAAGTCGCAAACATTATAATTGGTTGATAGATCTCCTAAGTAGGACTAAGTACTCTTGGGGGGAAAAAAATCAGGGTTCCGGAAATGCAGAGGATGGGCAGTTGAGGAAATGGGAGTACAGGTTAGAGTTCCCAGGCTAATAGGTCCCAACCAGGCTGTGGATGATCTCTCCAAAACACCCCCCGACCCCCAGCCCCCATGATAATGGTCAATAGCCACACCTGGAAATGCTGTAGTGGGGAAGTCACATTACACTCTAGCAAACCTTTGTCCCTCAAAGAGCAAAAAAATATTGAAGATTTACATCTCTTGGGGAAAAAGCATACCACAAAGAAATGAGGATCATTGAAAACTGAGTTGTGAAGAGCATGGAGTTAATGCTAATTCCACTACAGAGGCAATTTATTTTTAAGAAATCAGCCATGAGCTCTTCACAGAGCTAGAACAAATAATCCTAAAATTTGTATGGAACCAGAAAAGACCCCTAATAGCCAAAGCAATCTTGAAGAAGAAAACCAAAGCAGGAGATATCGCAATCCCAGACTTCAAGCTATACCACAAAGCTGTAATCATCAAGACAGTATGGTACTGGCACAAGAACAGACACTCAGATCAATGGAACAGAATAGAGAATCCAGAAATGGACCCACAAACATATGGCCAACTAATCTTTGACAAAGCAGGAAAGAATATCTAATGGAATAAAGACAGTCTCTTCAGCAAGTGGTGCTGGGAAAACTGGACAGTGACATGCAGAAGAATGAACCTGGACCACTTTCTTACACCATACACAAAAATAAACTCAAAGTGGATGAAAGACCTCAATGTAATACAGGAAGCCATCCAAATCCTAAAGGAGAAAGCAGGCAAAAACCTCTTTGATCTTGGCCACAGCAACTTCTCACTCAACACGTCGCCGGAGGCAAGGGAAACAAAAGCAAAAATGAACTACTGGGACCTCATCAAAATAAAAACTTCTGCACAGCGAAGGAAACAATCAACAAAACTAAAAGGCAACCAACAGAATGGGAGAAGATATTTGCAAATGACATATCAGATTAAGGGGTAGTATCCAAAATCTACAAAGAACATATCAAACTCAACAGCCAAAAAACAAATAATCCAGTGAATTTGTTTTCCATGGGTAAAATCCAGGGGCAAAAGACATGAATAGACACTTCTTCAAAGAAGACATCCAGATGGCCAACTGACACATGAAAATATGCTCAAAACCACTCATCATCAGGGAAATACAAATCAAAACCACAATGAGATACCACCTTACACCTGTCAGAATGGCTAACATGAACAACTCAGGCAACAACAGATGTTGGTGAGGATATGGAGAAAGAGGATCTCTTTTGCATTGTTGGTGGGAATGCAAGCTGGTGCAGCCACTCTGGAAAACAGTATGGAGGTTCCTCAAAAAACTAAAAATAGAACTACCTTACGACCCAGCAATTGCACTACTAGGCATTTATCCAAGGGATACAAGTGTGCTGTTTCAAAGGGGCACATGCACCTCCATGTTTATAGCAGCACTATCAACAATAGCCAACGTATGGAAAGAGCCCATATGTCCATTGATGGATGAATGGATAAAGAAGAAGTGGTATATATATACAATGGAGTACTACTTGGCAATGAAAAAGAATGAAATCTTGCCATTTGCAACTACATGGATGGAACTGCTTATGCTAAGCAAAATTAGCAAATTAGTCAGAGAAAGACAAATATCATATGACTTCACTCATATGAGGACTTTAAAAGACAAAACAGATGAACATAAGGGAAGGGAAACAAAAATAATATAAAAACAGGGAGGGGGACAAAACAAAAGAGACTTATAAATATGGAGAACAAACTGAGGGTTGCTGGAGGAGTTGTGGGAGGGGGGATGGGCTAAGGGGCATTAAGGAATCTACTCCTGAAATCATTGCTTCACTATATACTAATTAATTTATTTTAAAAAATAAAAAATAAAGCTAAATTATTAAAAAAAAGAAAAAAAAGAAATCAGCCATAAGCAAGAGATTAATACAGATGGTAAAACACTGAAAATTATAATTCCATGGAAAATGATACCTATTGATTAAAATAAAAACATATAAAAGATAATGGCTTCAACTCACCACTTCTTTGTAATCAATTTTGTTTTTAATCTACACTTAGTTTTTTAAATGAGGTTATAAATACTTGAAATGATTGGTATTGAATTCGAAATTGTGATTCTTTTTTTAATGTGGAGTTAAGCTACTAAAAGTGATATAGTACTAATAAGATTGTTTGATGTCCTTCATTAATACTTCTTGTGCTTCTGAAAATCATTTGTAGTCACAAAATAAAATACAGAGATTTCAGAAAATTGGAAAAACATCAAAGCAGAGTAAAAAGGCAAAATTCAAGAAATGAGAGAAGAATAATTAAGCAGAAAATATGAGCTAAAGGAAGGAATTAAACAGAAAACGAGGGCAAGAAAAGCCTTCTAACTGCAGTAAAGTAAATCCTACTTTAGTTCATAAGACGTTTACTATTTTTACAAAATAATAAAACCGTAAAGCATGTGCAGTCCTCTTTCTCCATTTTCCAACCTTTTTTTTCTTCTGACAGTCAAAGGTAGTAGTTTAATGAGCAGAAAAAAATGTTGACTATCAGCACAGCTTCTCCAGGGGCTGGACATGGCAGGGTGGCTGTGCCAAATGAAGGGTCTAAGGCAGTGGTTCTCAGCTAGGTTGATTTTGCTCCCGCACCCCAGGGGGCATTTGGCAATATCTGCAGACTTTTTCGTTTGTTGCAACTGAGGGGTACAGAGTACTATTGTCTTCTAGTGGGTAGAGGCCAAGGCTGCTGCTAAACATCCTACAAGACACAGGACAGCCCTCTACCATAATGAATTACCTAACCCCAAATGCCAAGAGGGCCAGGTCGAGAACCCCTGATCTGGTGTCAACAGATGAAGAACAACTCTGAGGCACCAGCCCATAATGCACCATTAACATATACAGAATGACTTCTCTCCTTTGTCCAACAAATTCTACAACTCCTTTCTGTCATTATCTTCACCGCCATCAAAATGCATGTTTTAACATCTCACTTCCAGTTTACTGCAGGCTCCCAGGTGATCTGGCTCACTTTGGTTCATGGGCACAGAGCCGACCAGTTGTTTTTCCTGTAATTAATTCCCTCTCACCTTAAGAACTGCAGTGGCTTCTATTTTATCTATGATGTCAAAGCTAAAGTCCTCATCCTGACACTAAACTCATTATCCATCAATGGCTGCTATTTTGTCCCTTTTGTAATCTTACTTTAAATCCCTTTAGCTCCTTTACTCCAGCCAAGACATCAAGAGATCTTTCTCCCTTTTATCTCCTTCACCTGTTTCTACTTGCCTCCTGGGTGACTCTTGCTATTTTGGTAAAGAATAGTCTGAAAAAAACAGATTGTTTTTTAACTGCTTCTACCATGAATAAGTGGGACGATACCAGAATCTACTACAAAATTCATGAACTGGAAAGAACTTAACTATGCTCTTTCTAGTATATCTTCATAGCATATATATATGTCAGGAAATTGTTTTCAACATTAAAGGCCAAAACAATGAAAAAAACATTTTTCAGGCAAAAAATTTCAATTAATCATAATTTTTCCATTTTCCAAAAAGTCTATTTAGTGGAGATTTTATTTCATGAAAATCTTGGTTGGAAGCAAGGAAAATTAGGGAGGTATCGTTCACATCTTTTTTAAAATCTGGGTTTTTTAAATCTTAAAGATACTTCAGGGGAATTTTTTTCACATATTGAAACTTACTGGTTCATAAAATAAGATTAAAATAAAATATGAAAATTGAATTTACGTTTACATTTTTCTAATAAGGTATATTGCCTAAGAGACTAACTCCCTTATTTCAGATAATGCTAAGTCAGTAACATTTCTAGTACAGAAATTGGAAATGTTTGGCCTGAGTAAAAGGAAATGGGCATGGTTTTAAAATATTTAAGTTCTTATGCAGAAAGAGGAATAGATAAACTTACAAAGTTGCTCATAAAGAGAGAAGCTGAACAAATAGGAGGCAGTAGCTAGGAGTAAGATTGTGGCTCAATATAAGCAAGTAGTCTTACAACCTCTCTGATTTTGAAAAAGCTTCAGCAATGTCTCAAGAACATCATTTCAGTTAGGAAAATGTGCCCTGACCAAAAACCAACGGCCTTGGCTTCATCCCTCTTTGATATATTAGGCACATGCTAGCCCTATTCTGATACACCCTCAGTTTCTCAGACCTCTGGATGTCAGCTTCTCCAGGCACCTGGGCAGCTGCCGTCCATCTGGATACATTACACTTACATGTAATTATGTTGCTCCTTTGCTCCCCTGCAGGAATCCCCTACGGTTTGCAAAACAGTCATCACCCTTATCATGATTTTCAAGGCCCTTCACAATCTGCTCACTACCATCAACTCACTGTCCCAGCCCAGGTGGATAAGTAAAGACTTTGATATAAAATAGATTGGATTTACTTATTGTTTTAATATTTATTTTTGAGAGAGAGAGAGAGAGAGAGAGAGAGAGAGAGAGAGAGAGAGAGAGAGAGTGAGTTAGCAGGGGAGGGGCAGAGAAAGAGGGAGACACAGAATCCAAAGCAGGCTCCAGGCTCTGAGCTGTCAGCACAGAGCCCAATGCAGAGCTCGAAGTCAAGAACCTTGAGATCGTGACCTGAGCTGAAGTCAGTTACCTAACCGACTGAGCCACCCAGGCGCCCCTGTTGTTGTTTTTTTTTTAATAGAGTTAAAGGACTGACTTAGGGAAATGTTATAGTTACAGTGCATCCAGATAGTATAAAGGAATTAAGCAAAATCTCCCAGAAGATCTTTGCAGTCAAGTTAGAAAAATGTGAACCAGATACTAGGACATGTAGAAGAATCTATAACTAGAAAAGTGACCCTCAAGTACTGATTACTGGGTGATTGCCAGCCTAAAAAGATTTCCAGTGATGGAGCACAGAATGTTGCCTATGCAACAACATGGGTAAAAATATCAATCTCATGGTCATCATATTTGCAGATCATGATGCTGAGAGAAAAAGCAAATGCAGTGACAGGAAGAAACAGACGAAAAGCTAGGATCCCAGAATACTGAATGGTACAAAAAGGGACGAAATTCAACCAACTCAAAAACCAAACTGCAAAACTACAAGACAGAGAGACGGTGATATCCCAGAACCATTTGTGGAAAAGGCATGAATATTTTATTCAATTGCAAGCTTAATATAAGTCAACATGTGACTCTCCCTCCAAAAAAGAAACTAATATGACCTTGAGTTGTATTAATAGACATACAGTAGCTATAATAAAGGAGATAAATGTTCCTCTGTCCTCTACAACCTAAATGGAAAAAAAAAAAAAAATTGGTGATATTTAGCCTGAAGAAAGAAGGTAGATTGATTGTTCTCTTTAAATATTTAAAGAGGTGTCATGTAGAAGCAGCCCTCAAAAGTTCGACATACAAGGGGTAAAATATATGAGGAGATAAATTTGGGTTTTCCTCCTTAAAGTGAAAACTGCATGGGAGAAAAGAAAGTCTCCATTACTAGCCTGGGCCATTTTTATACAGGCTGTAGGTTAGATTCAAATCCTGGAGAGTTGATCAGAATGCTGGGTGTTTTGATCTCAGATTCTATGATTTGGAGGGCTGTGGGTCACTAGGTAAAACTGTTGATAGTGGGGAATGGGCAGGGGGGGGCATTAGTGAAGGAGAGTTGTTCCATCCTCAAGAATGATGAAGCAAAGTTCTGACTGTCTCTGAACAAAGTATTATTACAGATAAATTGCACCTCCACACTCATTTGGTACAAAACCTAGTAATAATAGAGTTAAAGGGGAAATTCTCTTTCCATTTTATGCTTTATAAAGGCTTCAAAATACTTCCTCTTCCAAAACCTGCTCTGCAAGATCTTTTTTCTAAGTTGCACAAAATGTAGATTTGTTAGGCATTTTCCAGGAGTAATTTTTCAATTTTAATAAGCAAAAGGCTAACGATAAACTGTAAAAGAAATTTGGTCCAGGGACGCCTTGGGTGGCTCAGTCGGTTGAGCATCTGACTCTTGATTTCTGCTCAGGTCAGGATCCCAGGAATCTGGGATTGAGCCCCGAGTTAGGCTCTATGCTAAGATTTTTTTCTCTCTCTCTCCCTCTGCCCCTTTCCCCAGCTCACACTCACTTGCTCGCTCTCTCAAATTAAAAAAAAAAAAAAAAAACATCTGGTCCTTGGAACTGAAATTTGTTGTTCTAAATTTGTTTTTTTATTTGAATTTATTTTGTGTTCCCAAGACATCAAGTAAAATAAACTTACCTGCTGCCTATAGGTGGGTCTCCTCTTCTTACATCAGCATCAAAACGATGGCTTCAGTGTGAGTGTTTTAGCTCCCAATACTAGTGACCGACATTTAGTCAACATTCCTTCAGGGTTTACCTGTTCTGGCTTTGTATCAACAGTCCATGGACATGATTATTCTCTTCAGCTCCTAGGGACTTCCAGGCTCTAGTCTGCATTTATTTCCCATTCTCACCAAGTCATCATGCATTTCTTCGAGGCAGTGGATATGTTTAGAAGTCTTGCTGGCCAAAGCCCTTATAGTTTCATTTGCCTGCCTTTCCTTTCTCTCGAGGCAGGAGTTCTCAAATTTACAGTGCATCTGAATCACCTGGGCAGCTGGTTAAAGTCATGGATTTTGAGATCCCATCCTCAGGTTTTCTGATTTAATAGCTGCCTTGAGAGGACAACACTATTTTTAACAAACTCCCGCCCCCTAGAAAGGTTTTTCTTTAACCAATTTCTTTACACAAGTGGTCAACAGGTTACACTGTGAGAAACCATCTTAAAAGGATTCTAAATTGGAGAAATGTATAATGTGTATTTTTCTCATCAGACCTCAAAAATAATGATCTACCTCTTTACAACAATGGCTGGTAAAGTTAAAAGAAGTCTCTCTTCTGGGGTGTCTAAGTGGCTCAGTCCGTTGAGCATCTGACTCTTGATTTTGGCTCAAGTCATGATCCCAAAGTCATGGGATGGAGCCCTGCCTTGGGCTCCCCACACTGGGATCTATGTTGGGCATTGAGACTGCTTGCATTTTCTCTCTCTGCCCGTCTCCCCCACTCTCTTGCTCTAAAAACAGAAACTAAAAAACACAACAGCAACAACAACAAGATGTCTCTCTTCCTAACTTAAGAAGAGATAGCAGTATATATGGTTTCATAAAAACCTGCTGTTCAAATGATGATCTGTTCAAATGGTGATCTGTGTGGAGCTAGTTAGAAATACCCCACCTCAGACCTGCTGAATCAGAACCTGCCCTATAACAAGATATCCAGGTGATTTACATGAACATTAAGATTTGAGAAGCAGGGCACCTGGGTGGCTCAGTCTGTTAAGCGTTCTGCTCAGGTCACAAGCTCTTGGTTTGTAGGTTAGAGCCCCACATTGGGCTCACTGCTGTCAGTGTGGAACCCACTTGGGATCCTCTGTCCCCCTCTTTTTGCCCTCCCCCCTCCAAAAAATAAATAAACATTAAAAAAAAAGATTTGAGAAGCAACTATACTAGAGCACATTAAAATGGTGATGAGCAATATGGGTCATCATATCAGGATTAGATTTGGCTTCAAATAACCCCAAATAACTATAGCTTGAATAAGAAAGTTTATTCTCTCATATATAAAAGTCCAGATTTAAGTAACTATGGCAGGTACTGAAACCTTGTTCCATGAGGTCCTCAGGGGCCCAGACTCCTTCTAGACCAAGTTGTGTTTTGTTGTGCAGAATGTGTACTCCACAGTCCTAAAACAATGCCATTCTCATAGAACAGACTGAATTTATTATGGAAGTTTTTCTGCGTCTGGTAATAAAGAATTTACAGAATGGGTGCTTTTTTCTGAATCATAAAAACTTGCTCTAACTTTATGTTCCACCATCCCTTTGTCCTTCTGCTAAGCTGGATTTCCAGACATCATATTCATTTTTCAGGCAGAATCCTGGAAGAAGGGGAAAAAAGCATGTACCTGCTATCTAGTGCTGCTAAATTCATCTAATGCTGCTAGAGTCTGAGCATACATCCCATTGATCAGGCTGAGTCCTAGAGACACACTTAGCTACAAAGGAGGCTGGGAAAGGTAGTTTTTTACTCGGCAGCCATATGCCCTGCTCAAATGTCTATTCTGATGAAGAATGGGAAAATAGGGATGGAGACAACCAGGGATCATACATCTGAATACAAAGGCATGTCTTTCTGAGATTTCTATAGCAAAATAGTCAACTCTTTCAGAACCTGTTCCACTCAAATAGATGGTTCTGGTTCAACACTGAGCCTCTCCAAACTGCCTCATTTCATGTACCAACAATTGAGGGTGTCTCAATAGTCTCTCCTTTGTTGTGAAGGGGTAGGGGTAAGAAAGTGGTTAGGAATGAAGCTAGAAAGAAGAGCAGAAACCCAGGCACTAAAACCAAGGTATAGAGAAGATGATGTTGAAAACAAAGTGGAAGTCATTATCAAAGAGAGACTATCATCAAGGAGACCTAATACTGACACTTAAGAGAGTCAAGCTCCCTAAGTTTCTTCAATTCTTTGTGTTCAAGGCAAATACTGTCCTAAAGGCAGGAGATATTGAGTGTGTTCATGGAGGGGTCACCACTCAAGGGAGCAGGTCCGACTACAAAATTTGTGGGGCAGAGTGTAAAATAACAATGCAAGGTCCAAGGGCACCTGGGTGGCTCAGTTGGTGAAATGTCAGACTTTTGATTTCAGCTCAGGTCAGGATCTCACACTTGGTGAGATCAAGCCTCCATGCTGACAGGGTGGAGCCTGCTTGGGATTCTCTCTCCCTCTCTCCCTCTGCCCCTCCCCTGCTCCCTCTCTCTTGTGTTCTCCCTCTCTCTCAAAATACATAAACTTAAAAAAAGAATGCAAGTTCTCTTGTTCAAAAAGAAGGGGAAAGTACAGTTAAAGTTACTAAAATATAAACATTTTCCTTTAAAAATATCTTTTTACCTATTAAATGTAATAGGGAAAATAGCAATGCATAAGTAGCAAAATAAATGGACAAACTATAGAAAATATTTTGGTCCTTAATTTTATAATACAATAAATAATATTTTATTAATTTTAGTAGATCAGGAGCCAATGGTTCTTGCAGAAAAATTTTTAAAAGAATAATTCCCCATAAAATCAGTTTCATGCATTTGAATTTAATTATAAATGTAAATAAGTACAGTGGCATTTAAGTATTTCCTCTAACATTTTCTGAAATGGAGATTGTACAAGAAAATAAAAATGGTGTCATAAATTTGTAAATAATTCAAAACACCTACTAATATATCCTATTGTTGTATTTTTCTTTTTTTTTTTTACCAATTATTTGTTTAAGTTTTAGTTTGAATTCCAGTTAACATACAGTGTTTTATTGATTTCAAGTGTACATTATAGTGATTCAACAATTCCATACATCACCTGTTGCTCAGTACTTCAAGTGTACTCCTCAATCCCCATCACCTATTTTACTCATCCCCCTACCTGCCTCCCCTCTGGTAACCATCAGTTTTTTCTCTATAATTAGGAGTCTGTTTTGCGGTTTCTCTCTCTCCTTTCCCTTTGCTTGTTTCTTTTGTTTCTTAAATTCCACATATGAGTGAAATCATATGGCATTTGTCTTTCTCTGACTGACTTATTTCACTTAGGATTATATTATCTAGCTCCATCTATGTCATTGCAAAAGGCAAAATTTCATTCTTTTTTTGTGGCTGATTAATATTCCATTGTATATATACCACATCTTCTTTTTTTTTTCAATATATGAAATTTATTGTCAGATTGGTTTCCATACAACACCCAGTGCTCATCACAAAAGGTGCCCTCCTCAATACCCATCACCCACCCTCCCCTCCCTCCCACCCCCCATCAACCCTCAGTTTGTTCTCAGTTTTTAAGAGTCTCTTATGCTTTGGCTCTCTCCCACTCTAACCTTTTTTTTTTTTTCCTTCCCCTCCCCCATGGGTTTCTGTTCAGTTTCTCAGGATCCACAAAAGAGTGAAAACATACGGTATCTGTCTTTCTCTGTATGGCTTATGTCACTTAGCACATAACACTCTCCAGTTCCATCCACGTTGCTACAAAGGGCCATATTTCATTCTTTCTCATCGCCACATAGTACTCCATTGTATATATAAACCACAATTTCTTTATCCATTCATCAGTTGATGGACATTTAGGCTCTTTCCATAATTTGGCTATTGTTGAGAGTGCTGCTATAAACATTGGGGTACAAGTGCCCCTATGCATCAGTACTCCTGTATCCCTTGGGTAAATTCCTAGCAGTGCTACTGCTGGGTCATAGGGTAGGTCTATTTTTAATTTTTTGAGGAACCTCCACACTGTTTTCCAGAGTAGCTGCACCAGTTTGCATTCCCACCAACAGTGCAAGAGGGTTCCCGTTTCTCCACATCCTCTCCAGCATCTATAGTCTCCTGATTTGTTCATTTTGGCCACTCTGGCTGGCGTGAGGTGATATCTGAGTGTGGTTTTGATTTGTATTTCCCTGATGAGGAGTGACGTTGAGCATCTTTTCATGTGCCTGTTGGCCATCCGGATGTCTTCTTTAGAGAAGTGTCTATTCCTGTTTTCTGCCCATTTCTTCACTGGGTTATTTGTTTTTTGGGTGTGGAGTTTGGTGAGCTCTTTACAGATTTTGGATACTAGCCCTTTGTCCGATATGTCATTTGCAAATATCTTTTCCCATTCCGTTGGTTGCCTTTTAGTTTTGTTGGTTGTTTCCTTTGCTGTGCAGAAGCTTTTTATCTTCATGAGGTCCCAATAGTTCATTTTTGCTTTTAATTCCCTTGCCTTTGGGGATGTGTCAAGTAAGAAATTGCTACAGCTGAGGTCAGAGAGGTCTTTTCCTGTTTTCTCCTCTAGGGTTTTGATGGTTTCCTGTATCACATTCAGGTCCTTTATCCATTTTGAGTTTATTTTTGTGAATGGTGTGAGAAAGTGGTCTAGTTTCAACCTTCTGCATGTTGCTGTCCAGTTCTCCCAGCACCATTTGTTAAAGAGACTTTTTTTCCATTGGATATTCTTTCCTGCTTTGTCAAAGATTAGTTGGCCATACGTTTGTGGGTCTAGTTCTGGGGTTTCTATTCTATTCCATTGGTCTATGTGTCTGTTTTTGTGCCAATACCATGCTGTCTTGATGATGACAGCTTTGTAGTAGAGGCTAAAGTCTGGGATTGTGATCCCTCCCGCTTTGGTCTTCCTCTTCAAAATTACTTTGGCTATTTGGGGCCTTTTGTGGTTCCACATGAATTTTAGGATTGCTTGTTCTAGCTTTGAGAAGAATGCTGGTGCAATTTTGGTTGGGATTGCATTGAATGTATAGATAGCTTTGGGTAGTATTGACATTTTGACAATATTTATTCTTCCAACCCAGGAGCACGGAATGTTTTTCCATTTCTTTATATCTTCTTCAATTTCCTTCATAAGCTTTCTATAGTTTTCAGCATACAGATCTTTTACATCTTTGGTTAGATTTATTCCTAGGTATTTTATCCTTCTTGGTGCAATTGTGAATGGGATCAGTTTCTTTATTTGTCTTTCTGTTGCTTCGTTGTTAGTGTATAAGAATGCAACTGATTTCTGTACATTTATTTTGTATCCTGTGACTTTGCTGAATTCATGTATCAGTTCTAGCAGACTTTTGGTGGAGTCTATCGGATTTTCCATGTATAATAATCCAGTGAAGAAATGGGCAGAAAACAGGAATAGACACTTCTCTAAAGAAGACATCCGGATGGCCAACAGGCACATGAAAAGATGCTCAACGTCACTCCTCATCAGGGAAATACAAATCAAAACCACACTCAGATATCACCTCACGCCAGCCAGAGTGGCCAAAATGAACAAATCAGGAGACTATAGATGCTGGAGAGGATGTGGAGAAACGGGAACCCTCTTGCACTGTTGGTGGGAATGCAAACTGGTGCAGCCACTCTGGAAAACAGTGTGGAGGTTCCTCAAAAAATTAAAAATAGACCTACCCTATGACCCAGCAGTAGCACTGCTAGGAATTTACCCAAGGGATACAGGAGTACTGATGCATAGGGGCACTTGTACCCCAATGTTTATAGCAGCACTCTCAACAATAGCCAAATTATGGAAAGAGCCTAAATGTCCATCAACTGATGAATGGATAAAGAAATTGTGGTTTATATATACAATGGAATACTATGTGGCGATGAGAAAGAATGAAATATGGCCCTTTGTAGCAACGTGGATGGAACTGGAGAGTGTTATGTGCTAAGTGACATAAGCCATACAGAGAAAGACAGATACCGTATGTTTTCACTCTTTTGTGGATCCTGAGAAACTGAACAGAAACCCATGGGGGAGGGGAAGGAAAAAAAAAAAAAGAGGTTAGAGTGGGAGAGAGCCAAAGCATAAGAGACTCTTAAAAACTGAGAACATGGGGCGCCTGGGTGGCGCAGTCGGTTAAGCGTCCGACTTCAGCCAGGTCACAATCTCGCGGTCCGTGAGTTTGAGCCCCGCGTCGGGCTCTGGGCGGATGGCTCAGAGCCTGGAGCCTGTTTCCGATTCTGTGTCTCCCTCTCTCTGCCCCTCCCCCGTTCATGCTCTGTCTCTCTCTGTCCCAAAAATAAAAATAAAAAAAGTTGAAAAAAAAAATTAAAAAAAAAATAAATAAAAAGCTGAGAACAAACTGAGGGTTGATGGGGGGTGGGAGGGAGGGGAGGGGAGGGGAGGGTGGGTGATGGGTATTGAGGAGGGCACCTTTTGGGATGAGCACTGGGTGTTGTATGGAAACCAATTTGACAATAAATTTCATACATTTAAAAATAAATAAATAAATAAATAAATAAATAAATAAATAAATAAATTCTCTATCAGGCATGTTACTTATATCTGTTTTTCTTAGATCTCTGGCTGTGGCCTTGTCCTATTTTTTCATTTGGGATAAATTTCTGTCTTCTCATTTTGTCTGCCTCTTTTTGTCTGTTTCTGTGTGTTAAGAAAGTCAGCTATGTCTTCTACTTTTGAAAGTAGTGGCTTTATGAAGAAGAGGTCCTTCAGTGTCCTGCAGGGCACTGTCTCCTGTTTACCAGGATGTGGCACTTCAGGACAGTATCTTATGTTCATTGCTTATGCCCTGCCGTTGTGTCTGAGTCACTTTTCCTTTCAGTGCAGTTGTGTGCACTGGCTCTCTGCCTGTTGTGGAATGTGCTTTCTCTTTGTAGTGTTAGTGGCACCCAGGAAGGCCAGCTCTGAGGGGGTGTACCTGCTGGGGAACTCAGAAGCAGGGTGGCATGTTAGCAAAATTTGTGCTGGGTCACTAGTCTTATGCTGGATCCCCGGAAGTGCTGCAGTGGCTGGGGGCTGTGTGCTGGGGCAGCTGGGGGCATGCAGCTGGCCATGGTGTGCAGTGGCAGCTGTGTGGCTAGCAGCTGGGTGGGGCATGCATGCTAACAAAATTTTCCTGAGCCCAGGAATGGCTAGCAGCCTTGGAGTGGGCGAGTCCTCAGGAGAACTTGTGGGCATGGCACACTGCTAGCTGGTTATATAGCAAGTGTCTGTGCAGCGCTATCTCCCACAGGGGGCGCTGTGTTTATGCTGGGGGGCAGGGGAGGAAAATGATGCCTGCTACCTCCCTCATTTTCAAAGTCCCCCAACATGCTCCAAAATCAGTATGAACAGATCTGTCTCCTGTTTGCCCCCAGCACTGTGTAAACTGTGATTTTTATGTTGCCTCTCTGCATAGGCTTCTGTCTCTTTAAGGGCTGGGACTCAGTTATCACTCACCCTTCTGGCTCACCTAGTGCTGAGTCAGCTGACTTTTAAAGCTCCAGGTTCCAAGTCTCACTGGTTTTACAAACTTATGGAATTCAATCCCTCTGAAACCAAAAATTATGGGGATTAACCTTACGCATGTGAGCTCCCTGGTGTGAGGGCCTGTTTCTCTGTCCTTTCCATGCACACAGCTACCTCCCTCCTGCAGGCAGCTCCCATCCTGCCTTTCAGATACAGCTTCTTCTCTATAATTAGTTGTGGAGTTTGTTCTACCAGTCTTCTGATCACTCTCCCCATTTTTTTTACTTGAATGTGGATATCTCATTGTAAATGTGGAACAAGGAGACCCCAGGGTCCTCATATTCTGCCATCTTCCCCCAGACTCCTCTATTGTATTTTCAATTAAAAGGAAAAATCAATTTTACAATTGTCATCTTCATTAGTAACTGGTTCGTCTGAAGTCTCACGTGAAAATAGTGTTCTTTTCCTTCTAATGGGACAATCCTTAAATTTAATTTCTATTTAGGGGGCACCTGGGTGGCTCAGTCAATTGAGCATCTGACTCTTGTTTTTGGCTCAGGTCATGATCTTGTGGATCATGAGTTCAAGCCCCACATCAGGTTCTGCACTGACAGTGTGAAGCCTGCTTGAGATTCTCACTCTCCCTCTCTCTCTCTCTCTGAACCTCCCCCCCCCACTCTCTCTCTCAAAAATAAATAAACTAAAAATTTTTTTAATTTAATTTCTATTTATAAGCCTGTGGACATTTGTTTCACATTGTTGCAGCAGTTTTCAAACCCAGAAATTCTAAACTCTTTGAAAAGTGATAATAACTCCCTAATATGCTTTACTGCAATATCCATGATATGCTTTTGTTTTGTAATTATTTGTAGGAAAAGTTTACTTCCTTGGTGCCAGTGGTTTTTTTTTTTTTAATGTCTTTATTTATTTTTGAGAGAGAGAGAGAGAGAGAGAGAGAGAGAGAGATTGCAGGTGGGGCGAGGGGGAGGGGCAGAGAGAGAGGGAGAGACAGAATCTGAAGCAGGCTCCAGGCTCAGAGCTGTCAGCACAGAGCCCGATGTGGGGCTCAAACCCACGAACCATGAGATCATGACCTGAGCCAAAGCTGAATGCTTAACTGCTTAACCAAGTGAGCCACCCAGGTACCCCGGTGCCAGGAGTTATTACACCCATGCTCAGTCTAGAGAATTAATATTTGTGCAGAAGCTCTTAGGCCCAGCTTCCAAGATGAACCACCAAGCCAGTGTCACAACCTGGGTCCCAGTACTGGCCTCCACCACACCCTCCCCTTTCCCAAGGCTGCTGGTGCTGCTGTTGCCACCACTAATCTAGACCCAGGTCCAGCCACAGCCATATCCTCTGGATCCCCTTGGCATCCTGGACCACCCCTGGCTTTCTGTCTATGCTGGGTGATACTCCATGTATACACTGCTGCCTGCAGCCTCTGGCACCTGAAGATCTGTGCCCTCCAGTACATACCTCTGGAGTAGCCCCTCTGTTCACAAGTGTGCGCCTTGCCCCTTCAGGCTCTATTTACAAAACACAAGTTCAAAGGTAAAATTGCTAAGCATGTCCCAACAGCAACAGCAAAACATTAAAGCAAGCACAGGGCCCCTTCCGGGAGGAGAGCCATGTACCACTGCAAGGTTTGTAGATCCATGAGGTTGGCCCTACTGGGGAGGGAAGCCTTGGAGCTAGCTAGGAATTAAATGGGATGTGACCATATTATGCTGTCATCTCAAGAACACAACAGGACGAGAGACTTCTTTCCTCTGTATTTTACTGTACTCATTTCTCAAAACTGTAGTGTTCAGCATTTCTTCTGATCTTGCAGTGCCAGAAGCTGAAATCTTAATTTATAATTTGCCCTGAGTAGCAAAAAAAAATTTTTTTTTAATTAAGGTTAGAAGTTCTTATTAAGATGAAATCCAGTGGACCTACGATGGCCTGCTAACTTTTATCCATATGTAATGCTTATAGGCATTAGCTTTTTCAAGGAAAAACTGCTTCTCTGCATTTTTGAGTTAACCCAACCTATTTTTAATAATACAGATGGCCAGAGTCATTTGACCAGGATGGAGGCTTGTCAGGGGTTTTCATGAGAGAATATTTTATTTGCTCCTCAGAGTCTTGCAGCCTGGGAATGCAATCCCAACAAGTCCATGCCCAACGCTGAGACCCAGACATTTCTGACACTTCCTCCTATGCTGCTCATCCAGAGGCCTTTCTCCATCTTGTTGTCTTCATTAACTAGAACAATGGTCATCCCACCTCTGGTTTGTAACTGCCTTGGTATTATGACCTACAGTCTGTTATTTTTGTGATCTACTTTTTCACCTTTCAGGACCTCTCTCCTTCCATTCCTTTTCACAAATCTATATCAAAGTCCTGAGTTTTGAATCCTTCATTCGTAGTTAGCAAAGAAGCCGTATTTGTAACTTGAGTATATGTCTATATTGAAGTTCTCCATTTTCTAAGTTACCAGGTTTAACCCTGTTTTTCTGTCCCTAAAATTTATAAAGTGATTTCTTTCTGAAGTATTTTCCCAAATTACATACACATGTATCAATATATGTATACTATCCATTTCGGTTCTCTATTACTGAACATTCCCCCCATGTTCTGAGTGTTAGCTATACTTGTAGGCACTCAGCCAATAAGAGCTGAGACACATACTGCAAAAACCACTGCCTCTGAGTATGTTGCCTTGCTCTCCTACAGTAAGCATGTTCTGCATGGTATCTACTTTCTTTGGTCTTTATTTCTGCCAATTATTTTGGGTCTGGTCAGGAATTTTTATTCTTAATGGCTAACATAACATTTGAAAGTGATAGAGTTGGACATGGCCCAAAGAAAGCAAGGAAAATGTCATGCTGGATGCTATCATTATACTAGTTGTAATGCAGCTGGTGTCACCCTCAAAGAAATAGATGTGAAAACATAGGGTGAAACTCAGCAGACGATCCCAGGGTTGTGGAAATACTGTGACATTAGAATGGCATCATAAATATCCCTGTAGCCTGGGATAATTGACCTGCTATTGCTTGAAAAACACCTAGAAGAAAATTGGGCCAGAAGCATGTCATGACCAAGTCATTTGAAGAGAATGGAAGAGGTTACTGTCATAAGATGCCAGGAATGCATGGTCTTGACAGCTGTGCTCTAACAATCCTGTGTGGCGTTATTAGAGGTCCTATTTCTCAAAACACATCCTCCTTGCCAAACAGGGTGTGTACATCTTATACAACAATATCTCTATATAGAAGTCATCACTATAAGAACTATTGGCATTCAGTTTAACCTAATCCTAAAATAATTACTCAGCTAACTGAGTTCATTATATTTGTTAATCTTCCATTTAAATTATAAGTTCAAGATTATCATCTATCTATAAAATAATAGCTGGCAACATCATCCTATCAAAACTAAACACTTACATTGTTTAAGGCTCTGGAGAGACACAATGGTAGGATACATTGCCTCAGTGCTCAAGGACTTTATGGTCTAGTTTGGGGAAAGTGAAAGTGCCAGTGAGCATATATAGAGAACAAAGGCTATGTAAGTTCTAAGGATAGAGAGATTGCCCAGGTAGTCAGGGAAAGTGGAACTTGGGCTGGATGCTGGTAAAGACTGAGCTTCCATAAGGGGAGGGAACGGTGACGATCCCAAGGCAGAGGTATGGAGGCAGGAACACAAAAGAGGTTTAGAAAGTAGGCTGAAGAGGAGGCCTGGCTGGTTCAGTTGGTAGAGCATGTGGCTTTTGATCTCAGGGTTATAAGTTCAAGCCCCACAATGGGTGTAGAGATTATTTAGGAATAAAATCTTAAAAAGAAAAAAAGAAAAGAAAAGAAAGTAGGATGAAGAGACCGAATTTATTGAAGAGCTCATATAGGGCAGCAGTGAGGGTGACTGCATTAGTCAGGATTGCTTGGTTGCATGTGATAGAAACCCAACTTGAACTAGTTGAATCAAAAAGGAGAAAATCAGGATAGCAGAGTGTCTTACACAATTCAAGAAAAGAAATCTGGCACTGAACCTGGGAACAACTGGAACAAGGACTTGTGTTGTCTTTCCTCTTGCTCCTCTGGGCTTGTGCTTCATTTTCTGTTGGACTGTGGAGACCACGCCACATGGTAAGAAATATGGAGACTAGCACCACCCCCAGTATCACATCTTACAGCCTCAGCAATTCAGAGCGAGACAGGCAGAATGGGCTTTATTCCCATTTCTAAAATCCCTGAAAAAGACATTGGATAGGGTATAGAATCCATAGATTACTATAGAGACTCACTCCCTCAGGAAGCCTAGGGATTAATGCAAGAGATGCAGGGTAGTTTAGGGAAGGATGTGGTTCTAAAAAAAAAGTGAGAAGGAAAATGGTTATACTAAAAAAAAAATACATATTGCATATAGAAACAGTATCCATAAACAGAGAAATTCATACCAAAAATGAAAAATGCCACATTCTGTGTTTCTTAACTTGGAATTACAAATGCTTAAAACCTCACATCAAAATGTTAACCTGAAATAGAATCGATTCATTCCCATTATTCTTCCCCCAAAATAGTTCATTTCACCTGTAATTATTAAAGTGGAATGCATTTATATTAAGGACTCGTTGCTGCTTTGTATTCTATGCCAGTGTTTCACCAAATCCACATTCCATCCTCCTGCTTTTCTGTCTTTGTTTAACTAAGGCAGCAGCATATAGAACTCTTTTACAAATTAAGCTGCTCTTTCTTCTAGTTGGAGTGAAAGCTTTTTATAATGATAATTGAGGGGGACTGAGCTAACCCCAAAGAATAGATTAACCACATTATATCAGGATTTTATGGTGCATATTATGTTTTGAGGCCTCAGGTTTTACTAATTTCATATAATAAACCATATTATAACTAATCATTACTGCCTTCATTCAGAAATGATTGTGTAACAGCTTCTGATTTAAATAGGAGCTCTGAATATTTCAATGCTATAGTGAATGGTATATTTAGAAGCATGATAGAAAAATTGATATTTGTTTTATAGCATCCTTGACACTTTAAGAAATGTAGGTTCTACACCCAGTGTTCCTTTCAGAACAATTTTGCCATTTGTTTCCTGGAACATTCCCCTTTGCTGCACCCCAGTGCCTTCAACCCATGTCTGTCCTACCATGTATCTCAAGGCCAGGGTTCAGCTTCCTGGGAGCAGGAACCTCACTGTGTCACAGCACCTAAAACAATGCCAGGACCATAGTAGGCATTCAGTAAATATTGAATAAATGAATGAATTACACATAAAGTGTTTGTTTTAATAGATACAGATTCATAAACATAGAGTAAAAACACCCCTCATGTAAAAAAACCAAGGTTAAAATGGAGAGGTCAGGTGACCTCAGAGATCAGGCGAGACAGGGACAAAACATCCTATAATTGCTTCTTTTAAAAATGTCCCTTAATATGCATAAACAGTAAGTTATTCTTTACATACCAAGATGAAGAATTCCAACTTCTTCCATCTCGATTCTGTTAGTGCTTGGGGATAGAGCTCAGTCTCTAAAGAACAAAGAAGTTTCTTGCCGAGAGTTGGCCAGATGATGGCTCAGGAGACAGCGCTGAAGTCCACTGTGATTGTCCAGTGTTTCTTTTGATAAATAGCATGATTGCACTGCCTGGAAAAGTAATTCCCTCTATCAGAAGATATTGGCAACAGAGTCATTCTGGACCATAAAAACTGTAAAAGGAAATGATAAGCATGTCATCAAATTCAATCAGTAGGATGAGATCAGCTTCTATTGGGTTTCTTGGAGAACCAGACAGCACATAGCATACTCTGTGAATTAAATCTATCCAAGCCCAAACATGTAGCTTCACACAGCATGCCACATGTCTTTCTGCTACACCCAAGACATTTTCCTAATTAGCAGAAAGGAAGAGCATATGGTAGAAGGGAGAGGAGGCACCAGGAGTCTGAGGTAGGTATGGGGCAATCCAGATGGAGATATGCAAGAGCAGATATAAAAGGCTAAAGGTCAGTGATAGTCTAGCTCATAGCTAACTGTACTGAACAGCTTCTGGCCACTGTGCTAAGAGCTTCACCTATGTGAACTCACTTAAGCCTTGCAACAACAATCCTCTGTGTGTACACAATCCATTTCCTGTATATGAGCCTTGTGCCCAATATCCTATTTCCTTACACTCTTTCTTTCCAGGCCCAGGTTCTTACCTTCCTTGTCTCCTATCTCTTACGTCACATCTTTTGTCACCTCCTCCCAGTACCTCTTCATCAGCAGCAAAATAAGGACACTTAAATCCCCACTTTACAGATAAGGAAACAGAGGCTTAGAGAGATTAAATTACCAGTTCCCAACAACAAAAGGTAGAACTGGGATCTAAGCCAGTGTCTTTCTGAATCCAGAGTCTACACCCTTCGCCCTCACATATACTGCCTTTTAGAAGAAAGTTGTAGATTTAATCTCTTCTTTCTCTGCCTTACTTCACAGCCAAGCCACTGTCTCTCTCCTTCACTTTCAGTTTAATTGGACCACAGCTGTCACTTCCTATCCCAGTTAGATAGAACTGAAGCACTGGAGTTCTTTCAGAGGTTTCAAAGTGATGGTTCACCAGATACCTTTGGCCTACAGAGTAATTTCTCTTAGCCCAGTTTAGTTAGAACTGCTCCATTGGACCCGTTCTAAGTATGCCGGTTAGGATGTTTGGGGATACAATTAGCAAAATACCCAACAGAAAGTAGCCTGAAGAAAGGGTTTTGTTATTTTGTTTTGTCTTTTTGTTTGCTCTACATTTCATGTAACAAGAAAGCCTGAAGCTGGGCGGACCTAGTGGTTGTTCAGTAGATCAATAATGTTCCCAGGGACCCAGTCTCTTTCCACATTTCTGCTCTACACTTTTCTACATGTTGGCTTTGATCCTCCAGCCAGTTGCCCCATGACTGTCCTGTACAGCACAGCCCCAACTGTACTCTCTGACCCAACTGCACCCAAAGTGAAAAAGAAAGGGACAGGGACACTGCTTATATATTTTTCTCTTTACATGAGGGAAGAAAACAGTTACATTTCCCTTTATGTTTCATTGGAAGTGTGTTTTAGGGTCATCTCTAGCTGCAAGGAATGCTAGGGAAGCAAGTATCTGGCATTTTTATGGTCTCAATGTGAAGATCAGGTACTAGGAGCTACCAACATCAAAAAAAGAAAAGGGCCAAGAGAAGGCTCTGCCACCCTGCCATTTACCCACCAATCCAGAGGAGTCTTTTCAGCCCTGGTTGGATTGGCCACTTCCTGTACACAAGCCTTGTGCCTGATATCCTATTTCCTTACACTCTTTCTTTCCAGGCCCAGGTTCTTACCTTCTTGCCTTCTACCTCTTATGTCACTTCTGTCACCTCCTCCCAATACCTCTTCATCACTGGTAAAATAAGGACACTTGGGCTCATTCCAGGTCATACAAGTGTCTCCAGGGACTAAGCAAAAAATAAATGTGTGGAGGGGGTCATGAGTGATACATAAGGAGCACTGGGAACTTTGGGAAACTGGAGAATGCATGCCTCTTTAAAAACACTCCAATTCACATTTTAAAGGGACTGGGCTAAGAAAAATTAATAAGCCAAATGTCTCTGGTGAACCATCACTTTGAAACCTCTGAAAGATCTCCAGTGCTTCAGTTCTAACATGTCTTCACATATTTCCCAAAGTAAGTTAAATGTTCATGGAAGCCCGTTAACCCTCTAAGACCACAGGTGACATGTGCTCAGGCTGATGTAACAAAATAACACGGATTGGCACCTTAAACAACAGAAATGTATTTTCTTGTAGTTCTGGAGGCTAGAAGTCCAAGTTCAAAGTGACAGTAGGGTTGATTTCTAGTGAAACCTCTCTTCCTGGCTTATGGAAGACTTCTCACTGTCTTCACACAGACTTTTTCTGTGCACACATGAAGAGAGGGCGAGCACAAGTGAGTGAGCTATAGCATCTCTTAATCTTATAAGGGCACCAACACCTTAGTAATAGGGCCCCACTCTTGTGATTTCATTTGACCTATATTACATCCTTCTAGGCCCTATCTCCAAATACAGTCACATTGGAAATTAGGTCTTCAACATACAAATTTTGGGGAAATAGAATTCAGTCCATAATAGTGCCAGTCACTGCTCACAGAGCGGACATTTGCCAAATAATATTGGCGAGGATTATTGAACAGAGAGTGGTGAGGATATTCTAACTCATTTTAGAGCTTTAAACACAGAGTCAGTCAGGTCATCAGAGGATGGTGATCTAACACCTTAATGCTTACAGAACTAAAGGCTTTTTCAACCAACACAATCCTATAAGCAGATAAAATGGATGCCACCCACAAGATGTGATTGGAAGGTCATGGGGCAGTTCCTACTGAAAAATATTCTTAATAGTTAGTTATATATAAAATTTTATAGTTGGAAATTCATTACTTTAGGGTTTTTTTGTGTGTGTGTTTTCAAGGATCTTTTGTTATGATGCAAATACCTAGGGGAAGACTCTTACATTTATATCAGCTAATACCTTATGGTGGCCAAGGGCAATAAATAGGGAGTAGAGGGAGAAGACAGAGATGATAGAAAGTATATAAAAATATGCAATACAGTTGGTTCTAACACACACACACACACACACACATACAATTTTGATCTGCCACTTCTCTTGAGAATTACTTCATAAATTATAGGAAACCAAAACGAGCAATTTTCATTTTATAATTGAGATTGTATATTGAAAATGGGATATTTCACATACAAAACCAGGCTCTTCATTTGAGAAATCGTAAAATCTAGAAAAACTGAGTGTATATTTCCTAATGCTAATAATCAGAGCTGAGTAATGGCTACTCCTAATAGATGGGACATGTGTTCTCCTATTTGTCACAGTTCTTACCCTTACCTCTGGTTGTTCCTATCACTAATAGGAATGCCAGTTGCCACTTATCACTGCATTTTTACAGGGGCTTTTCTATCATTGAAAAATATTTCTTATGATTATCTAAAAGTGGAAAACAAAATACTGACTAGGTAAGGCATTTCCAAAATATAGGGGAAAGCACAGAGTAGAGATTTCTGGTATTCATCAATATCTGTGTTCTTCTCTTCTTCCTGGGCTCTACTTTTCCCAGCCCTGTTGGATCTAAACCAATGGAATGTAAACAAGTGACATAGTAGCCAAGGTTGAAAGGGTTTTAAATGGACACTCTTCATACATTCTCCTCTAGCCAAATGCAAATGATTGAGTGGAGGACTAGGGGATGGTGGAACCACAAAGTAGAAGTGGACTGGATCCCTCACCTAATCTGCTCTGTAACATGAGTGAGAAGTGTATTATGTTAAGCCACTGAAATCTGAGGGTTGTTTTTTACAGCAAGTAGCCATCTTCCCTGCCTTAACTAAAACAGAATGTATGTTTACATTATGTTTACATTAATTTACATTACCTTACAGGGCTCTATAGGCATCTCAAACCTAGAATAAAATACTCTGTGTAGCTAAAGATTTGTTAATTTTGTTCATCTTTTCTAAGAATCAAAACTCTTAGTTTTATCAATCTTTTCTATTGTTTTCCTGTTCTCTACTTCATTTATTTTTCCTCTTATCTTTATTATATCCTTACATCTGCTAACTTTGGGCTTTTCACCTTTTTCTAATTCCTTGAGCACTAGAAATTTAGGTTCTACTTAGAGTGTTTGAGAGCTTCCAATTTTCTTGATGTATGAAAACAAGGTGTGCATGAAGAAAGATGGGTTATAACAATGGCAGCTCAAACAAGAGTGGTTGTGGGAGCTAAGAGTTATAGACATAGAATGCAAGATGTGTGCCTGGAGAAGGTAGGGAGAAACATAGACAGAAAAAGTATTTTCAGTTTTTTTCAGGGTTGACCCTGGCTGATTCTTTGTACTCTCCTCTTATACTCAGTGACCTCTCCCTCCCAGATATACACTCTCTTTTATATTCAATCTATAATATCATTTGCACTTTTTACTTGTTGATCTTGAAATATCATTTGATTACTGGAGTTGTTTTATATATTCTCCATCAACATGAGATAATGAATTTAAGATTCATGGCGTAGCCATTAAGGACGATAAGATGATCCTAGCCTTTCTAGCTAAAGAGACTCTTTATTTGGGAGAAAACAACTAAAGCCCAGAGCAGGAATTTCAATTAGTTTAAATAAAGTTTTTTGGAAAGAAAGAACACAGACTCACTCAGGCTAAGTCAAGGAAAGTAGATTAATTATAAAAAGAAACAAAAACAGATACCTCATGAGAGTCCAAGAACAGAAACAAGTGAATTTCACAGACTGGAGTTGCATTGGGGGAAATTCTAGGGACTTCTGCAGCAAAGTACACACATCTTCCCTGGAAAGGCAATACTATTGAAGGGATTCGATTACTCTCTGTACCTCTTTTTCTTTTGGTACAGATTCTTTTTTCTTTCAGCTTAATTGACATATAGTTGACATATAATATTGTGTAATTTTAAGGTGTACAACATGTTGATTTGATACACTTATCTACAACATACCTCATTCTATTGTGCTTTGCTTTACTGCACTTTGTAGATAATTGAGTTTTTTACACATTAAGATTTCCAGCAACTCTGCATTGAACAAGTCTATCAGCACCATTTCTCCGGTAGCATTTGCCTACTTTATGTCTCTTTGTCACAATTTGCTAATTCTCACAATATTTCAAAGTTTTTCATTATTATTATATTTGAATTGCTGCAACCTCACAATAAAACTTGAACGGATGAGGAGTTGCTTCTTATGGGTGAGGAAAGAAAGTGATTTCTTGAGATGGAATCTACTCCTGGTGAAGATGTTGTGAATATTGTTGAAACAACAACAAAGGATTTAGGATATTACATAAACTTGGTTGATAAAACAGCAGCAGAGTTTAAGAGGATTGGCTCCAATTTTGAAAGAAGTTCTACTGTGGGTAAAATGTTATCAAATAGCATCACATGCTATAGAGAAATCATTCATGAAAGGAAGAATCAATCAAGGTAGCAATCTTCATTCTTGTCTCATTTTAAGAAATTTCTACAGCTACCCCAGCCTTCAGCAATCACCACTCTGAGCACTCAGCAGCCATCAACATCAAGGCAAGACCCTACACCAGCAAAAAGATTACAACTTGTTGAAAGCACAGATGATGATTAGAAATTTTTAGCAATAAAGTATTTTTAAGTTAATGTGTGCACATTTTAAGATATAATCCTATTTCACACTTAATAGACTACAGTATAGTGTAAACATAACTTTTATATGCAGTGAGAAACCAAAGATTTGACTCTTATTGTGACATTCACTTTATTGCAATGGCCTGGAACCAAACCTGCAATATCTTCAAGGTATGCCTGTGTTGCAAATGATCACCACTATAGTATTAGCTAACACCTCCATCACATCACATCATTATCATTTCTATGGTAGTACAGATTCTTAATTTTCCTCCAATACTAAATGGCTCAACATCAACTCCATTAACTTACCTAGCTCAAAACTTCTACTGATCGATTCATTCTCCTTTATAACTTCTATTTGTTCAAGTCCCCTCACAACTCCTTTTCCATCTCATGACATTTGTATGTGTGTAATTTTAGCCTCCACTCAACTGCACCATCAGCTCCTACTTTCACTAGTCAACTATGGACAGATGGAGGCCAGGAATTGTAGTCCTGAAAATGACAGCCTGGGCCAAAGGGCTATGGTTCTAGCAAGCACTGGGACTGACATTACCAAGCTATTAAGTTCCAATGGATGAGCTTCATAGATCTATGGTGTGTAATTTTATCAGTGTTTATGTTGCAGTTTGTGTGAATAGGCAAGCCAGGATGCATGCACTCTTTTGTAAATGATCATAAACATTGGTCACAGCTAAATGTATGAGAATACATAGTTGTCCCCAGCAGGGATCAGGATCTGAAATGAATTTCACAGTGTACTTTCCTAGCTTCATCTACCAACCCTATCTGACAGATATACATCCAGCAGTTTTAAAAATATAGGTAATTAAAAAAAATTTTTGGATAAAGTAATATAGGTTGATAGAATTTTCAAATATTATACATACCCAATAAAAAATTAAGTCTCCCTGACCTCCTTTCCCAGCCTCCCATTTCTTTTCCCTAAAGGTAACCATGGTGCTTCCACGATTTTTACACAAATAGATTCAAATTTAAATAAGCAAAGATAGTCTTAATGGGAAAGTAGGGGAAAAAAGCAATCTTACCCTATTTACTTGGACCATTGTGGAGGACTTATGGACTTAAAGAATGGGCTCCTTTTCTTCTACCAGGAACCCTACTGAGTCTCATTGTCCAACTAGAAACCTCACAAGGGAAATACCAACAACACAGAGCTAAACACTTCCACCATATTCCAGCAAAGGCTCTTTGCAGATGTCAAGTAGCATGCATTAGGCTCCCTCCAAAATATGTATGAATTAGTAAATTAAAACCAGGTGGTGCCTCTATCAAAGAAAGACCAGATATTATGGCAAAAACTGTTCCATTATATACAACTGTTACAGAAAGAAACGTCTGTGCATTCAGTAGGAGACCCACAGAAGCCCAACCTGATAAATCAGATTCTCAGTCACACCTTCTGTCCTCCCACCATCATTTATATACCCCAGGAAAGTTTGCTCTCTCCAAATAACAAATGTTGAAGTTCTGAGTCAAAATAGATTTTGATGCCTCAGGAAATTCCATAAACCTTTTGGTAATATAGGTAATGTCTCCTTCTCTCTACTCACATGACACAAAGATCTCTAGAATTACTAATGACTATGTAAAACCTCTATGGGAGTCCTGCCTAAGGTTCTTGTCTCCCCATAGTCCTTTCTCTTACCTTTGAGTCCAGGTAATCCATGTCTGTTTGCATTCCCTGTACTCAATTCCCAATTCTTCAGTAATTTCCTACACTGCCCTAGAAGAGGATGCTAATCTTATCTTACCCAAAAAATACCAAAAGATGTAGTTAGCCCTCTAGAAGCTGATTCCTTCACTTCTTAATGAAGATTTAGGACAGGGGTCCCCAAACTATAGCCCACGGGTCAAATCTGGTTGATTGCTTATTTGTGTAAATAGCAATTTATTGGAACACAGCCACACTCATTTGTTTATGTATTGTCTCTGCCTGCATTTGTGTTACAATGGCAACATTGAGTAATTGCAACAGATGCTATATGGCTCACAAAACCTAAAATATTTGTCATCTGGTCTTTTACAGAAAAAGTTCTTTGACCTCCAGTTTTGGCCTCTAAGGAGGTTAAATCTATCATAAGTATGCTTTTAGCAAATATGTCAGACCTGACAGAGTGATTTTAACATAATAATATTTACACTATCCTAACCTAAATTCCAGAGTTAGCCAGATTCTAGGTTTATAGATTAAACAGTAGCATCAGAGACCCAGGATCTTTACCCTTGTCTATCCTGCTATCCTCAGCAGGTTGACTTACCACTTTAGAGTTTCCAGATGGCTACAACAGCTAAAAGCATCATCATCGGAGAGCATCCAAAAAAGAAGGAAAGTAAAGGGCAAAAAGACTTTTTCTTATAAAATTCTTTTCTTTATAATAAAAGCAAAACTTTCCCAGAAAACTTTTGTAGAAATTCCCTAACTGGGTTGTGTGAGCAGCCTTGGACCATTACAAAGGGAACTGAGATTACTGTGATGTGTTTGGAGCCATGACTGTTATGCCTGGTTGCACATTAGAATTACCCACAGAGTAACCAGCAAATTAGAAAATATCACCATTTATGTTCTTCCTGGAGCTAAGCACATTCCGACATAAACAAAAGCAGATTTCCTTTGTCTGGGATGAAAACCTAACAGCTGATGGCTTTTGGGCAACCAATGGTGTTACATGCCACAGTCATGTAATGAACACTGAAGTAATTCAGATAGATAGTGGGACTAGGAGGGGAAGAGATTGTGAGCAAGAATCCACCCAGAATCCTCAATGAAAGAGAAAAAGTACCCAGAAAGTTTCTGGGCAACAATTCCAATGAGAGTAGAGAGTCAGGGATTTCAATGGGGGAGGAACATGCATATGGAGATCACAGGAGCTGGGGAGTGACAAGGGAAACAAGGAATATAGGAAAGCAAGGAGTTCCAAGGATATATTTAGTTCAGTATTGGCATACAGAGGGTAGAATGTCGATGTCATATCAAGGTTGAGGTGTCCAAGAAGACCCATCAGTCTAGAATTCAAAAACGAGTTCTTTATAGGACATTTTTGAGAATGATAGGCAGGGAGCTACTAACAATTTCCGCAGAAAACGGACATGAACTATGTATGTCCTGAGAAAACCCTATCTACAGGGATGGGAGACATCATAAGTCTGAGTGAGGTTGTTCTGTGAGGTGTGTAAAACACAGAGAAAGGTAAAAGTCTGCACTCTGGTGTGCAACAAACATAAATCAAGTCTGCTGCCAATCGTTAATAGACTGTAGATGTATAGACTATTTTGAACTTCTGCTAAAGATAATAGAAATTCAAATGTTTTGCTTGACATATTTTAAGCCTTGATGCTAAAATGAAATCACACTGTTTTCAGCTAATACGAACAATACAATTACCAAGCCAAACCCAAGTCTTCTAATTCCAGATCCCTTGGATTAAGTCCTAACTTAATCCAAAGACTGATTTGCACATGACTGTAACCGCAGAATCTGAGTGACCTTTTGGTCTCCAATGAAACACCCTGGGAAAACTGTTTTCCCTGCACTCATTTAAAAACAGTAACTGCTCTACATCATTTAAGATCCTTTGTCAAGGGAATTCAATTAGCATCAGCCTGAGGTCACCCCAGGATTTCATAAACTTTTTCATCCTGTGGACTCCCCTGGGTTTTCCATGACTCATATCAACTGTCCCCAAAAATGTAAGTTTACTTGTCATCTTACAGATCCTGCAGTAGCTCTGGTCTCCCTCTCAGTATCACAACAAATCTGAAAGGAAGTGCCCGAGGGGAGGCAGTAGGTGGAGAACGCTGGGTCACCCACAGTTCACTGCCTCTTCTCCAAGCAGCTATTCAGGGGACTGGAGATGCTGTCTCTGTGACTTCCTGACAACAGCCCATGATCTCCCTATGGGTCAGCTCCCAGTTTAGGAAACACTGGGAAAGTACCAACATCTATTTGGTATAATAACAGACTGTGAATTAAATAGAATCCAAGAATGCTAAAATAATAACATTTGCCAAATTTCCTGTATCAAAGGCATAAGAATAGCAGCTTCAATAAATTGGCAAATATTTATTGTTTGCTATTTTAGTAAAACTAAATACACCACCCTCACTGAACTAATGTAAGCTTAAAAAAAGGCATTCACTCACTGAGCCTTTAGTTTAACAAATACTTGAGTGCCTACTATGGCCAAGTCATTTGTATAAGTCACAAGGTAAGTGAAACACAGTTCCTGCTTTTCACTAAATTTAAAAATCTAAATATCTAAATAATATCTATGTTTTTAAAAAAAGGTAATATGACATTATTATGGGACAAAGGTGTCAGAGTAAGCACAGCATTCACCACTAGAATTCAAATGTGCTTGATCACACCCACAGGCTTGGTATAATGGGCTTACCAGGAATTCAACCACATGAAGTTGTTCAAAGAAGATATTGAGAAGACAGGATCAGGTAGGCAAGCTTGACCTGGTAGAAATGTGTTCATTGTCACGGGGATGCAATTATGAAAGCTTGTGGCTGTCAATAGGATGTTTCCTTTGCCCTTTGAATAAAAGCAGAAAAGAGATGTCTTCATTACATCTGTAAGATATTGGGCCAGATAAGAACATAGCTTGGTAACCTTTTCTCAAGGAGAAAGGCATATAACAAGACCAAATATTAACATGACCAAATTCAGTCACTCCACAAATATTTATCAAAACCCTACAGTGTGGCAGAAATAGTCATAGGGTTGTGTGGCCCAAGAAAAACTGGGTTACAAATAATGGACATAAGCCACAAAGTAATGAAGCTAATATATTTTAAATTAATGAGGCCCTTATTGTAATGGAGGGTCCAACTGGTGATAAATTTTTAAAGGATGTGTAAAGGCTAAAGTGGATTCAAAGAAGAATGGTAAGGATGATTAATTAGGAAAGGAAATTAGGCTCTATGAGAAAAGGTTAAATTAATTCCAGTTATTTAACTTGCAGAAGAGAAGACTAAGGGCTGACTTGATCATAATGGGGGGGGGTCTGCTTTTCTTTTCCTTAAGAGACATGAGAAAATGGGATAAAAATAAAGCATTCATTTAGCCATTGATTCAGTCAATAAACACATAATATGGGTACTGCATTGTTGCCTAACACAAGAGATTGCAGAAGCACAAAAATGAATACAACATAGTCTTTGCCAATAGAAGCCATTTCATTTGGACATAAGAAAGAACTCCTGTGGAAAAGCTGAGAGCTTTCCCCCTAAGGTCAGGAACAAGACAGGGATGTCCACTCTCACCACTGTTATTCAACATAGTATTGGAAGTCTTAGCCTCTGCAATCAGAAAACACACACACACAAAAGGCATCCAAATTGGCCAGGAGGAGGTCAAACTTTCACTCTTTGCAGATGACATGATACTCTCTATGGAAAACCCAAAAGATTCCACCAAAAAACTGCTAGAACTGATTCATGAATTCAGCTAAGTTTCAGGATATAAAATCAATGCACAGAAATCAGTTGCATTCCTATACACCAACAATGAAGCAACAGAAAGAGATATCAAGGAATCGATCTCATTTACAATTGCACCAAAAAACATAAAATACCTAGGAATAAATCTAACCAAAGAGGTAACAAATCTATACACTGAAAACTATAGAAAGCTTATGAAAGAAATTGAAGAAGACACACACAAAAAAAATGGAAAAATATTCCATTCTCCTGGATAGGAAGAACAAATATTGTTAAAATGTCAGTACTACCCAAAGCAACCTCCATATTCAATGCAATCCCTATCAAAATAACACCAGCCTTCTTCACAGAGCTAGAACAAATAATCCTAAAATTTGTACGGAACCAGAAAAGATCCCAAATAGCCAAAGCAATCTTGAAAAAGAAAACCAAAGCAGGAGATATCGCAATCCCGTACTTCAAGCTATACCACAAAGCTGTAATCATCAAGACAGTATGATACTGGCACAAGAACAGACACTCAGATCAATGGAACAGAATAGAGAACCCAGAAATGGACCCACAAACGTATGGCCAACTAATCTTTGACAAAGCAGGAAAGAATATCCAATGGAATGAAGATAGTCTCTTCAGCAAGTGGTGCTGGGAAAACTGGACAGCAACATGCAGAAGATTGAACCTGGACCACTTTCTTACACCATACACAAAAATAAACTCAAAGTGGATGAAAGACTTCAATGTAATACAGGAAGCCATCCAAATCCTCGAGGAGAAAGCAGGCAAAAACCTCTTTGATCTTGGCCACAGCAACTTCTTACTCAACACGTTTCCAGAGGCAAAGGAACCAAAAGCAAAAATGAACTACTGGGACCTCATCAAAATAAAAAGCTTCTGCACAGTGAAGGAAACAACCAGCAAAACTAAAAGGCAACCGGCAGAATGGGAGAAGATATTTGCAAATGACATATCAGATAAAGGGTTATTATCCAAAATCTATAAAGAACTGCTCAGACTCAACACCCAAAAAACAAATAATACAGTGAAGAAATGGGCAAAAGACATGAATAGACACTTCTCCAAAGAAGACATCCAGATGGCCAATCGACACATGAAAATATGCTCAACATTCTTCACTCATCATCAGGGAAATGCAAATCAAAACCACAGTGAGATACCACCTCACACCTGTCAGAATGGCTAACATGAACAACTCAGGCAACAACAGATGTTGGCAAGGATGTGGGGAAAGAAGATCTCTTTTGCACTGCTGGTGGGAATGCAAGCTTGTGCAGCCACTCTGGAAAACAGTATGGAGGTTCCTCAAAAAATTAAAAATAGAACTACCTTACGACCCAGCAATTGCACTACTAGGTATTTAGGGGTACAGGTATGTTGTTCGAAGGGGCACATGCACCCCAATGTTTATAGCAGCACTATTAACAATAGCCAAAGTATGGAAAGAGCCCAAATGTCCACTGATGGATGAATGGATAAAGAAGAAGTGGTATATATATATATATATATATATATATATATATATACACACACACATATATATATATACACATATATATATATATATGTGTGTGTGTGTGTATATATATATATATATATATATATATATATATATATAATGGAGTATTACTCAGCAATCCAAAAGAATGAAATCTTGCTATTTGCAACTACGTGGATGGAAGTAGAGGGTATTATGCTAAGCAAAATTAGTCAGAGAAAGACAAATATCATATGAATTCACTCATATGAGGACTTTAAGACACAGAACAGATGAACATAAGGGAAGGGAAGCAAAAATAATAAAAAAAACAGGAGGGGGACAAAGCATAAGAGACTCTTAAATATGGAGAACAAACAGAGGGTTACTGGAGGGGTTGTGGGAGGGGGGATGGGCTAAATGGGTAAGGGACATTAAGGAATCTACTCCTGAAATCATTATTGCTAACTAATTTGGGTATAAATTTAAAAATGAAATTTAAAAAATTTTCTGAGAAAAGAAAAAAAAAGAAATAACTGTGAACAACTAGGTGATAAAACTCAAGAACTGGCTGAAGGAGCATATGTAATATAAATGCCTAGAGATTCTCGAGAAGACAATCAAGATTGTTAAGATTGTTATGATCACAGAACTAAATGATTACTAAAGCTCCTTTCTAGAATCTGTGATACTAAAACCTGTACCCTAGTTTTACAGACAACAGTTTCCTACAAAGCAATATTAAAAGGGATATATAACAATAATACATATAACTGAATTTATATTTGACCATTGACTAATGTTTTGATTTCATGTCAAATATTATTTTGCCCATTTTTAATTGATCTTTAATTAAAAACTATACCTGACACCTTAGATTTAAGGGAAAACGTCTAATAATCCCTTTGGTGAAGAGTTAAGAATTTAAACTGAGGATCAAAATCAATATATAGGTTCCATCCATAAAATGAGAAGACAATTCAGAATGTGATAATTTTGTTTGAATTTCAGTTGGTCAGGTAGAATATCCAGTATTAGAGAAAAATGGACTATGAAAGCTTTATCAAGTCCTTTTCACGAAATGTACTGAGCTACATACATACAGCCTTGAACCATAGAGTCACATCTAGAACATTTGTTGTTCAGCTAGAATGCTAGAGAGAATAGAAACACTGCTAGATACCTCTAATTTGGATATCCCACTCAAATTTCAAATTCAACACTTCAAGAAAAAAGAGTGAGAAAGTCAGAGAGAGAGAGAGAGAGATCTTATCTACCTTAACTCAAATTTGTACCTTGTATTCATGTCTCTTAATTAAAAGTGTCACCTTAGCAATTATGTATTGTGCACCTATCATGTGTCTGTCAACCTACTAGGGGTTAGGAGTGCAAAGATATATGTCACTGTATTTGCCCTCAGGTACAAGGCTATGTAACCAATTTTCAGTTTTACATAATCAGGGCAGGTTTTTATTTGTTTGTTTGTTTGTTTTTAATTTCATTGAGACCATTATAAATTCACATATAGTTGTAAGACATAATACAGAGAGACCTCTTCTATACTTTGTCTCATTTCCTCCGGTGGTAACACTTTGCAAAACTATAGTACAGTAAAGTATGCAAACATTCTCCAGAAACATGCTTGTAATCCAAAGCACTTGTATATCAAAGTCAATTTCAAGAACCATTGGCTCAGTTGTGATCGTGTGATGTTCAGTATCATGTACCACTCATATGACAGGACATCGCTCATTTATCAAGTTAAAATTTATTAAAAATATTTGATTGTCTTGCAGAACACTCGCAGAACTAGTTACTCACAATCCAAGGTTTTGCTGTGTATCAAACTGGCATATTTACATTGATACAATCCTCCCATCTTATTCAGATTTCACCAGTTTTACTTGTACTCACGTGTGTGTGTGTGTGTGTGTGTGTGTGTGTGTGTGTGTGTGTGTTAGTTCTACACAATTGTATCGATCATGTAGGTTCCTGTATCTACAACGACAGTTAAGATACTGAACAATTCCATACTACAAGACTTGTACTGCCCCTTTATAACTCTACCCACCTCTCTCCCACCCCCTCCTCTATCCCTAACCTCTGGCAGCCACTAATCTATCTTCCATTTTTAAAATTTTGTCATTTCAAAAGCGTTACACAAATAGAATCATACAATATGTAATCTTTAAGTACTGACTTTTTTCCCTCTGAGCACAATACCTGAAAGATTCATCCAAATTATTGCATGTATCAGTAGTTTGTTCTGAGTAGTAGTCCACAGTGTGTATTTACCATGGTGTGTTTAACCATTCACTTGCTGAAGGATATCTGGGCTTATTCCAATTTTTGGCTATTCCAAATAATGCTGCAATAAACATTCATGTACAGGTTCTTGTGTGAGTATACACTGTCATTTCTCTTGGATAAATGCCTAGGAGCACAATGCTGGATCATAGGGTATTTCAGTGTTCAGGTTGTTGTTTTTTTTTTTTTAATTTTTAAGAGAGAGACAGCATTAACAGGGAAAAGGGGCAGAGAGAAGAGGGAGAGAGAGAATGTTAAGCAGGCTCCACGCTCAGCACGAAGCCGCATATGGGGCTTGATCCCATGACCTTGGAACCATGACTGAGCTTTTGAAATCAAGAGTTCCATGCTCAACAGATTGAGCCACCCAGGCTCCCCTAGACTTTTTTTTAAAAAGCTGTCAAACTGTGTCCCAGAATGACTATACCATGTTATATTCCCACAAGCAGCGCATGCATGGCCAAGTTTCTCAGCAATCTCACCAGCATTTGGGATTTTCTCTATTTTTTCTCTTAGCCATTCTGATAGATGTATGGTGGCATGCTACTAAAATAGCTTTATAAAAGACAGATGAGCCTATTGCTCTAGAAGGCAGGGTAGAGAGCAACTACATCCACCAGCATCCCCAGGAAGGAGGACAGGAGAGGTATGGGTAGGAAAACATCCAAAAAGGAGATAATATTTGAATTGGGTTCTTAAAAATTGAGTAGATCTTCAGAAGCTAGAAGGAAGAGAAAGATACGTCTAGCATAGGGAATATAATATTCAGAATCAAAGGGCTATGCAAGAGCATGAAGAACAGAGAGGTCTAGACAGGTAGCGCCCACTGTGCCATAAAGGGGAAAGAGGAGCAGTGCAAGGAAGAGGACTTCCGTGTGTCATGTCAGGGATTTCAACTACATTCTACAGGGAAGAGAAAGGCTCAGCTATGATGAGGGCAGTACCAGGATTGTTTCTAGTCTCCATGTGCTCCCACAATGTATCCCATATCTGGCTCTCCTTTCCTTTCTTACTGCCACTCCAGCCTCAGAGGCTCACATATCTCAACTGCCAAACCCGGCTTCCACCCACCCTATCTGCTAATACTGGAGCCATTTTCCTATATATGTATATTGCACGGCATATTATTTCTCTGCTCAGAAATTTTCACTAGCCCCTTCTCCTTGTGCAAAACAAAGTCTGAACTCCTCACAGCTACCCAGGAACAAAGGTGATGTGGCCCCACTGCTCCAGGAAGAGAAGCTCCAGGTTAATGGGATTGATTTCTAGTCCCCACACGGGAAGTGCTTTATCCAGCCTCTAGGCAGGAAACACAAGTTTCCTCTACCTTCTTAGCCTGTGGAAACACTCCTGATCCTTACAAATTTAGGCTTAGTATGGCTTCCTTTTATGAAGGTTCCCAGTCCCCTTCCTTCCTCTATCCCCAAATTTATGCTATTACTCCTACTTTGGAATTTACTATCATTTTGCTTGTATTGTTACTAAAAGTATTTCTTTCATCCTGCCTTGTGCTATAGCTCTCAAGCTTTTCTCCTCCAATAGACTACAAACTGATGGTAGGCATGGTGATAGAGATGTGAAGTACAAAACTGAGTTGTTCTCCATTTATCTGATATTAACACACTTATATGCCAAGGATTTGGCTGCACCTTGGGTAAGGGATATAAACTTTCAAAAGATTTGGAATCTCAACAAAAAATATGATAGGATAAAAACAATAATAATACAAGGCAGAAAATGACTTGTTTCTTAGGCGTACAAAAAAGAACTATATTTACTCCACATTCATCTAAAATGTGATTCTGTCTTTAAGTCTGTTTCACTCGAGGTCCCCTACAAACATTTTCCAACAATAAAAAAATAGAAACAAAAAAGAAAAGTGCCAGGCTTGTTGAAAATGTGGCAAAGTCTATTTTAATTTTTTAGTCTTCACTTCTTTTTCTTTAACTATGGTCTAAACTTGCTATTTTCTCATAAATAATTATATGTGACAGTGTATTCAAAACTGTTTCTACACAAGAAGAGGAACAAAAAAGAACATGGTACTATAGTTCAAAAGCCCCTTCTAACATATTTCTGTGGACATCACATCCACTTCCAATAAATTAATGAAAATGCATAAAGTGAGCTGCATATCAGTAAAGGTGCCAGTTCTAGGTATTATTCAAATACAAGGTCTCAAATAACAAAACTCTCAGGACTGAGTTCAAAGTGACCACTCATTACCTGTAAGATGTGACCAGACTATTTTTTAATAGTTTTTGCTTAACAATAATAAAAATAGAATCGGAAAGCTTAAAAGAAATAAATATGGAATGATGGGCCAATGAATGTGTTGATCTCACTTGAAATTTATCAGGAAAACTTGACATCCTCTGCTCTTTTTAAAAATAATTTACATAAATTATTCTCTAAATTAAGACCAAGTAAATGTCACCTTTTTCCTAACAGAATTAGTATTCTATTCCCATAGTGTATCAACGGCATTCAATGTGTTTTCAGTTTAAAGAAAAGGAAAAAGAACTATATGTCAAATTATCTCTTAACATATATAAAATAAAGGCCATAAATACATAAAGGTTAACATAGGATTGCTGGGGCCTCTCCTCCCCTAGACACACGATTGTTAGAAACTGATCACTAGGACTGTCTTTGAGGTTCTTATATAAACTGTTTTTACTTGTTTTTATTTCCTCGGGTCAAGTATATATTCTTTAGTTTCAAAAGAAATTCAGAAACACTGAGATCATGATTTTTATTAACTACTAAAATTACAGCCAGTATCTCAACTACATCTTTTGGTAGGCCTTTAATCAGTTTTTAATCACATTCTCCACAAGTACCAGGCACTGTAATCAAAATTTCCCTCTAACTTATTGGGCCTAAGAGGAGTATAATCTTTGGGAAATTCCAACACATGCTTAGCTGAACACAGACATTTCCTTGGAGCAAAAATTTTATTTCAGCCCTGTTTTCTGATTTAAAAAATGAAAATGAAAAATATTTAACCATTAAGTGTACCAAAGAAATTGAATGGCTGTCTGTATCTCTAAGGGGAAATGCTGCCATCTGGACGAGACCCACATAGACTAATAATTGTGAGGTTCAGTTTACCTATAAAAGATGACAGTTACTAATAATATTGACTTATATAAATGTTTCATCTTTTGTGCTTTTTCCCCTTCTCTTCTAACATTGAAGGAAGTCAGGCTCTTAAAAAGGAGCTTAGAGGAAGGGAGCAAAGAAGCACACTGGAGGGAAGTTAGAGGGTGGAAACGGAGCCACAGAGCAAAATGCAGTCAGAGTTTTTGATGGATCTATGTCATCATATTAGAGTGTAATAAGAAAATAAGTTCAAACAGGAAGGAAAGAAGAGAGACTTCAAAAGTCCTCTGATGCTTTTAATAACAATAAAAATAATGCTAATATAAATGCTTCCCATCTGACCCATCTGATTGGTGTTTGGAATTTACAGTGCACTTTCACCCACACACATTTTCTTTCCTAACACTCACAATAGCTCTTTGCAGTTAAAAAAAAAAAAATTAGTTTCACACCACCTCTTACTGTGACATTCAACCACAGGAATGGCATACCTTCTCTTGGGGGCTCTCTGCGAGAATCTGCATTCTCTATCTTTAAACACGCAAGCAGAGTAATGGATTCAGTCATCCGCAGCATGAATAAGGTCTGCTCAGACTGCATTGATCCAACAAGATTATGGATTGTTGATTTTCTTGTGTGTCTGACCTTACTGCTCAGTGCTTGCATCATGTACCAAATTCTAAAAGCTGCTTCTTAATGTGACTTCTGATAATGTGAGCGGTATAAGCCATTGTCACTTAATGACAAATTCGATAGAATTAAAAGGCAACTCTAGGGGCTTCTCTATGAATAAGACAATTCTGTGCTGTTATCTGACAAATCTTTATTTTTTAAATTAATTTAATCCAATTAAATCTTCCTGACTGGAATAACTGCAATTAAACTGAAAAACTCTGGCCAAGCTCTTTATCCTATTTGTGAAATTCAAGCCTTCAAATGATTGGTGGGTCAGAAATGAATGGTCACAGTTTCTAATTGAGTTGGATTTACAGAAATATTTTACATCTTTTGTTAGTTTGTCACCTAGGATATGTTTAGTCTAAAATAAAGTAGAGACCATGAACATTATTTTTGTGGCCTGAGTTCTGGCCACATGAGACACACAAAGCCTCAGACAGAACACACTGAGTCAGCATTGTGGTCTAGAATGAGGAGGAATGAGTCCTAGATTGGAGCTCATGTCATGGACCAGAGCCCCACGTAGACCAAACAGCTAATGGAGTTGAGTCATTAGCATCTAGGGGCTAAGCCAATCATTTCCAAACTAAGGAGTTTTTTAGAAGACAGATTCCCAGACCACACCCTGGATCTAATACACCCACATCTCTTGGAATTGGGTCTATGGCTCTGCACTTCTCCAAAGTTTACAGGTGATTGGATGATCAGTAAGTTTGGGGAAATAGAGGGCCAAAACTAAAATTATTCTAAGTGGGCATAAAAGTGGGGAGGAGTTCTCCATCTGCTCAGAGACAGAAAAAGCCTCCTTAAACTACTTCTTCAGCATCTAGTGTTGCTAACTCGAAGTCTGACTACAATTCGACTCTTATTCTTTTCTTGGCCATCTGTTTGGTTTTTTGATTGATTGATTTTCTCTCTGGAAATTTAAAATTTGGAGACCAGAAATTCCCTTAGAATGTAACTATATAAGGACACTATTAGTTTGAAGACTCAAACACTTCAGCTCAAGAGAAATTCTTCTATTTCCTTTTCATCTCTTTCATTTCCTATGTTCTGTTTTTCTAGAACTATTAAGTGGATGTTCAGCATCATGGATTAAAAGTATTGTGTTTTGGGGCATCCGACTTAGGCTCTGGTCATGATCTCGCAGTTTGTGAGTTCGAGCCCCACATCGGACTCTGTGCTGACAGCTCAGAGCCTGGAGCTTGCTTCGGATTCTGTGTCTGTCCCTCCCATGCTCATGCTCTCTCTCTCTCTCAATAATAAATGGACACTAAAAAAAATTTTTTTTAAGTATTGTGTTTTAATTTTTCTTTCATTTTTTTCTCCAGATTTTGTTTTATTTTATTGTCTAGAATACTAATTCAGCCTGCAGCAATGTTCATCCTGTTATTCATCTCCCACATTTTTTTTTCTATTTTGCCATGAGATTTTTAATTTCTAGAAACAGTTTGTGCTCTCTGACTACTCATCTTCATAGGAGCCTTTTCTTTCCCTTCCTCTTCACCCCTCTGCCTCCCCCTCCCCCTCTCCCTCCTCTTAGTTTGCTTTTCTTTCAATGAATAATAGCCACTTGACTCTCTAAAGATATTTTTAAGTGTTTTTTAAATTAAGTGTTCATCTGTTTCTTGAATTATTTCTTTCATAACCTTGGGTCAGTGGTTCTGTTAGTTAAGTTTGATCCTTCTATTGCTTGGCCTCAACTATCTGGTGATGGTTGATTATCCATTAACAGCTGGCGAGGGTGACTTCTGCAGTTCTGATATTGCACAGGGCCTCAACTTTGTAAGACTGCTTTCAGTTTAGTTAACCATAAATGGTTATGGTGGGTCAATGGGACAAATGTCTTAAGGCTCCTGGGCATGGGCTGGCAGGCAAGCCAGGTATCTGTCCCCCTCCACCACTTGCCAACTTAAGAAGATGTGCGTTGTGGCAGAGGAGTGCTTCAAAGCTTCAACCTCCTGGCAGAGCAGCCTGACCCTTTTTCTCCTTCTCTGCCTGTATGTGTCTCAAACCCCCCCACGTGATCTGCTCTCCTCACTCAGACCCCTAAAGGATTTATTTTTGATAATACTTTTCGGGCTTATCCTGACATTGAATTCCACTTGTGCCTGCCATTTGATATAGTAGGGGAAGTGAAAAAGCTGCACTGGTCTGTTTTTCAGAATTTAGCTCTTGCTTAATGACTCTGATGTCTGTTCCATCACCCTCTCCCCGTCGCTCACCTCCTCTATGTTACATTACTCCAAGCTTGGAGGTTTTCAGGATTGCATCCTTCTCTAATTTGCAAATATTCTCATTAATTTTTGCCTGCTCATGACATTCTTTCTCCTTTTCCAGGATTTTTATGAATTTTCAGCCACCTAAGGGATTCAGGACAAGAGGAAATTCAGATGTGTGTTGAGTTCAATCTCCTCCTACAATTAACCTCTCTTTGATTCTTTCCATATTAAACCACTGACATATTTAACCACAGAAAGGCACAAATACAAATATTAAACTACATCACTTTTAAAATACATAAGAAAAAAATACACACACACACATGCACACAACTCATAAACTAATGACATCTGTTTCTTCATGAAAGCATAAATAGATGAATTATCTTATAATTGGCCATTCTTTTTTATTTTCTTTTTCAAGAAAAGCAACTCTATCTGAAAAGATATCTTCCTAAGAGGAATACTGCTAGAGTTGATAAAGCATGCTATTCAACTGCATATATTTTCTATCATTTTCAAAATATTTAATTTCAGAGAAACCTAAAGTGAATCCATCATCATGGCCTATTGTGTTATACAAGTTTATAATAGGAATGATACCTACAAGGTAGTATGAAAATCTACATTAATCCTCAGTTTCTTGGATGATTATAGACAATCTGCAGTTACTATCTACACAAGGAAATTATTTCTTGCCAAAGCACAGAAGCAGTGTCAGAGGGTTACAACTTCCTATTAATCAGCATATATGCTTCCCTTAGAGACTGCATTTTGAAATCACATTATTTATTCTTTGTAAATATCACCCAGGCACTTACCATTTCTCATCTGCCCAGAGTGAAGAATCAGGAATCATTCAGAAGTCACACAGCAATTCTATGTGTTCACTGTAACATTAATCATCAGTATAAACACCATCCAACTGATGTAAATTCAAAACTAAGGGCTTTAGAATATCCGTATCATATCTCCAATTCACATCTACATGGCAAATAGGGCATGAAATGACCCATGACAAGAACTTGTTTGTCATGCACTCATGCATTCAATTTGATCTTGGGGTGATGGAGGTGATATTCTCCATAGACAAAAGTATGAAGGAAGAAGAGCAAGGAGCATCTGTGGTAAATGGTAAGTTATACAGATTGCCCAGAGTAGCAAACTTTAAAAGTAACCAGTGGGCCAAAAGGCTATGAAAGTAAGTTAAAAGCATTTCTCAATACCAGGCAATGAAAACAGAGCCGTATCAATAGTGGCAAAAGTTGTGATTATTCTTTTCCCTGTTAATTTATAGACATTCTCAAATCAGCCATGTCATAGTAGCTTTCCCTCCCAAATATGGATTAATAGCAAGCCACCACTAAAGTAGAAAAGAAAGAATCTAAAGAAAGGCAATATTCATGCTAGTGGGAGATCCTATAATTTATATTCAATGCAGGTAAAACATGCCTTGGGTCCCAGAGAGCCAGGGATCTGATAGTGCTAAAATGATACATAAATGATATGCAAAGACAATTTAACTTTGATGGCCAAAGTTTAAAATATTTTCTAGTGAAGACAGTGTGTGTCATGTTGAGTTTGGAAAGAGAAATAATTGCATTTTGAGTGTTTACTTGTGTATGGAAATGTATTGGACAAATAAATATAAACATATGTGAAGACTTTTAGGCAGGAAAATCAGAGGAATAAAGTATTTGTGCTGTATTAGTTTTCTAGGTCTGCTTTCGTAGGGCCTACCCTAATGGTCTTATTTTAACTTAAGTACCTCTCCAAAGACTCTATCTCCAAATACAAGTCATTTTCTGAGGTACTGGCTGTTAGGACGTCAATATATGAATGTTTGAGGAGATACATGCTACATCTTTTTGCTAGGTTTTTTTTTCTTTAAGAGAGCAACAGTGAATGGGAAGGAAAGATTACCACTTAATTTCAAGTAAATAAGTTCACAAGAGCCCAAGCAACCAAAATAAATGTCAAGCAAGTGCCCACACTATACAAAGGAAGGAATTCTAGATATTCTTTCTTTTCTTTTTTTCTTTCCTAAATTTTTGAGAGAGAGAGAGAGAGAGAGCGAGCAGGGGAGGGGCAGAGGGAGAGGGAAATAAAGAATCCCAAGCAGGCTCCATGCTATCAGTGCAGATCCCTACCCTGGGGTTGATCCCAAGAACCTTGAGATCATGACCTGAGCCAAAACCAAGAATTGGACACTTAACCAACTGAGCCACCTAGGTGCTCCAATATTCTTGATTAGGAAAGAAGTAGTGGCAACTTGAAAGAGACACATTGATTCTTGCATTTGGCCCTTACTAATTCATATTAAGAATAATAATATCCAAAAGTATAGATTCATCAACAGATTAGAGAAACATTTTTAACTGCAAAGTAAACAGCTGATCTAGGATTACTTAAGATGAGATCAGAGTTAATTATGTGTGAAGTTCCTTTACTGGAAAACATGATAATACCATTGGTAGTGACATTGTGATATGGGATACCAAGTCAATGATGTTGTCTACCCAAACTTCCAGTTTTCTAGCATCTATATAGAGGGTGGTTTTCATTATTAGGATAAGATTATTGATTGAGGTGTTTGTTTTGTTTCTTGTTTTGTTTTGTTTTCAGGTTTGTTTGTTTGTTTGTTTTGAGGAATATCATTAATAGGATATGAGTAGGAATACGAGTAACATAAAATCTCCTGGCTTTTCGATGCTTACTGAAAAGTCAGGCAGACCTGCCAGGATAGGAGTGAAGACTGGCATATTACTTCATGCTAACATCTTCCATTCTGAATTTTCACCATGAAACATCCATGCATTTAAAATAAAAAGGTATAGCAAATCCACTTCAATAGGATTTTTGACTTTAGCTTTATACTCTCCCTTCCAGACCTCATCAGCTGTCTGGAAATGCCACCGAGCAGTCTAGGTTGAAAGAAGTCAAAAGCATTGATGTTTCTTGGCAAACACATATTCCTCCCTTCTGAGTTTCAATCACAGCTTCAAAACCCTACGGGGTGATGCCGGGGCCCGCTTGATTTAACTTGGGATGTGACCTGTTTTAGCTCTTGTGCTGGTGACTCACTAAACACATCTCTTTTATTAATCCTTGAATCTATTGCTATCAATCAACACTGGGGCTGAAACAGCTTTACTGAATGTCAGAAATAAACACAGTGTTTTCCTGTAAGCTCAGAGGTGGGGAAAAGACGAGGGCATTGGATATATAAAACCATATGCTATATCTATTTTGCTTAGAAGGCTTAATGTTTTTAAAATCTGTCTTTTAAAAGTTGAAGCCTAAATTTTAATTGTCCCTGCTCAGGTTTTAAGGGACATAATTTGCCTACCCTAGCTCTTTTCAGGTTTCTGGTATCTATAAAGAGGTTGATTTTCATTACTAGGACAAAATTGTTGGGTAAAGTGCTTGGTTTTTGTCGCTGTTTTTCTGCTCATGTGTTTGTTTATTTGTTTGTTTATTTGAAGGAGTTCCATTCCCATGCATTGGTTTTTCCTAAATATCCCTCCATCTCTGCTCACCATAGTTCGTAATTATAGTTACTTGAAGTCTCCTAAGATGGGAAGGGATGTGAGGACATGGTCTCTTCAACATAGAAACAAATACAGACAAACTTGAATTAAATTTTCCTTTTGGTACAAATCCTAGAAAAATCTAAATAGATGTATACTCAGAAACATATAAAAAATACTTATGAAGTGTTGTTTGAAGTAGCAATAGAGAAACCACATCTGTTGATGCAGGAGTAGTGAATAAACTATAGGATATCAAAGCAAAGGAGCACTATACAGCACTTAAAGGAATGAGGTGAACCTGCATGTAGCAGACATTTGCCATGCCTTTGTGAGTTTCTTGTATTGATTTTGGCTATCCAGTCTTTGGACCTATTTCTTATTTGAAGGGAATTCTTCTGTCACAAGATAGGAATGTTTGTAGATTCATCATATGACTCATCCATCCACTATGTGCCCCGTATGGATCCAGAAAAATATTCTCTATGCCAAAGCTTTTGGTATTTGGTGGAGACACCAGCATTCAGAATATTTAGAAACAAGTATTAGAACAGTGCCTGCTGCGTAACAAGTGCTCAATAAATGTTACCTATTCTTATTACCCATCCACACAGAAACCTACAGTATTAACTGGAATAATTTTGCACTGGGGAATGTGAAACTCAAACTTTTTGTAATACTGCACTCTGATTCTGAGCTAACACTAATTCTTGGGATTCAGAATATCATTGTAGTCTACTGATCAGAGTGAGAGTATAGGGAATTTGGGTTAAAAATGGATTGTTGGTGGGGCGCTGCGGTGGCTCAGTCAGTTGGGCATCTGACTCTTGATTTCGGCTCAGGTCATGATCTCACAGTTTGTGAGTTTGAGCCCTGCATCAGGTTCTGCACTGCCAGTGCAGAGCCTGCTTGGGATTTTCTTCCTCTCTCTCTCACTCTGCCCCTCTCCCACTCACACTTTGTGTGTGTGTATCTCTCTCTCAAAATAAATTTTTTAAAAAATTTTAAAAAAGGGGTTGTTGGTAGCCTCATAAGTGGGTCCAAGAGGACTCTGAACCTACTATGGGGTTATCTGCCATTACAAACTTGGAAGCTGAAGAACTAATATCCTTAATCAACCATAGACTTCTCACTCACTTAATATAGCTTTCTGATTCACAGAGTAAATAATATATGAATAAGTAACAAATGAAATGTTCTGGAACACCTCTTCTAACAAAATATCCAACCAAAAGCTGTACTGCAATGCTGGGAACTGGCCAATGTGATATCATTAAAGCTTTGAAATATATGGATGGTGACTTCTATTTTATCACTACTTAATTCTCCAGCTCGGTTGGTCAGAGAAAGAGATGGATGGATGCTGCAGAGTAATAGTGGGAGAACATAATCCCTGAAGTAAAGTGGTTCCCAAAGCACTCTATTATCAAAAGAAGTGGATTTAAAGATGAAGTTTGAGCAATTCTGAAAGTCCAAGTAAATTGAAAAGGAGAGTTGCTTATACTTATTCTGGTCTGATTGTAGAGCTGCTTTATCATTGGGTTGGCTCTTGGAAGCTACTGCCACCAGACTGACTATCTGGCCCATCTGACAAAACCATCCCTCTCAAGAGATGGAGGTATCACATATCCCGGGACTGGTGCCATTGCACAGTGAGTTTATTTAAAGCCCTCTTGTTCTGAGTCCACAATCACCATGAAGCTTCTGATTCCCAAGTTGTTTAACTTTTGGGAAAGAACAGACTAATGATACAAATTTCATTCCTGAAATCATTGTATTTTTTTCCATGGCTTCTAACCATGATGAAGCTTCTCATGGAGGTTTGTCTACAGGAAAAGGTTGTGATGATCATGCTCTCACATGCACTCCCAGGCCACATTGTAGTTATATTTTCCTTTGTTAACAAATAAAATAGCATTCTGTTGTCTACCTCAGTCATGCAAGTATTTTGGTTAGCATGAGTCATAGTCTCAGGGCCTAGTCACTCCTGGGAAATACAAGTCACTGGGACTTCAAAAGATGACCAAATTTAGCTGGCCTCTCTTTTCAATGACACTGCATGCAGGAGCACGTGTCCATTCAGAACATTGATTTTTTTTTTTTTTTTCAGCTGTTGGGAATATTCATTCTGTACCTGAACTCCATTTTTATTCCTTCATCCCTATTGTATGGTAATTCAATTCCCAATTGCCCTTCTATTCCAAGGTCTTCACTACAGGTTCTAGAAGGATTTTCTGGGAACCCATAGTTTTACTGATATTGTTGTCATTGCTATTGGAGATCATGGTCATATGATGAACCTAGGCCAGGGCCCAGTGTTTCCTTCTATAGCCAGCTGTGTCTAGAAACAATTGATACTTGATGTCCATATAACTAGAAAACTGACTTCTTTATGGGTTCATGGTTTTTTTTCCCCCAGAGATACATAAGCTTATTAGTAGCTCTCCCAAGAACTCCCTGTATTTGCCTGTTACCCAAACCTGTTGGCAAAGTCAATACTCTTTATTTCCTGAGTCTTACTTAAATATATTAATCTGGATTAAATAAAGCAGTTTTCTGCTGACCTGTCAAAAATCAACCCCATAAATGATTAAACTTTTCTCAGGTCGTCTTCCAAACAAGTACTGGGTTGCCCAGAAATTTATCTTGGCAAAACTGGAACACAGAAAACTTAGGGCATGCTGGGTAGAAATCCCATCATTAATCCTCATAGAGGTCACTGAGTTTACTTGGCATTCACCTTTGGCCTTTGGCCAGTCATGTAGCAACTTTTTCTTAGTGACAAAATAGAACCAAAGGCATTCAGGAGAGAAAAACAGAGAAGGAGGAGAAAGGGGGAATAGAGGAAACACTAAATAAAAAATACATTCCTTTGGACTTATGTATCAGAATAATGTGTTATATTCAAATACCAAATATGGGTTTAAAATTTGTTTTATATGTTATTATTTTTATAATTGGCCTACTAGGAGTAAATTTCCAAAGTGGATTTATTATACCCAAGACTTAACAGTGGTACAGCATAGAACTTTTAAAAATTGTTTTAAAAATCATTAGTTCTCCAAATCATGAGTTAGCATATGAATCAGAATAAATGGCTCACCTAAAAAAAGAAAGCTGTGTTAGAGTTTTCATATATGGTTAGTTTTTTAAAAACTATTTTAAAGCCAAATAGCCCTATCACCTAAGATTAGATTTAGATGTATTGCATTTTAGAAAGCCACTCTTTTCAAAGCTACAAGGACCTTATGCTCCAGAAGTTAGTAAACAATCACAGTTCTTTTTTTTTATGATTTGGTTTGCTTGGAAGATGTCCCACTTTAAAAATATGCTTCAATTAGCTAATTGCTTTTTTGTGGGACACCCTATAACATCATAGTGGAAACAGCTGAATTTGTACTTACACACCTGAAATAAAATGAATTAACATATAGGATGTTTTCATTTTTCAGGCTTCCTCAACAGGAAAATTTTGTCCTAAACCAATAAAATAGAAATTTAAAAGAATATATACACAATTATATAAATATGAAAACAATAACGATAATGGAATTTACATCTTTAGAAGCCATGTGGCTCATTTTGCAGATGAGGAAGCTGAGGTCAAGAGGGTTATAACTTAGACAACTGGTTTTAAAATAGTAAAAACATTTTCTGTCTTCTTTTAAAAATTACTCTCAAAAAAATATAAATAACAAGAAATGGATACAAAAACTTTAACTTCAGTGCAGCTAGGAGATTTCTATAACCCTAAACCAAATATTTGAAAGCAGAGAGTGGATGGAGAAATGGTAAATGACTTACTTGGTCAACAACAGGAAAATCAAATCTACAACACTATGATACAAATGAGAAGCAAGCCATTGTGATCTTCAGATGCTGAGAAGTTGCAGGAAATGGGGGCAGCAGTCATTACAAAAGCCAGTTGAAAAGTCCTTTTTTTTTAAGCTTATTTATTTTTGAGAGAGAGAGAGACTGAGAGCGAATAGGGGAGGGGCAGAGAGAGAGAGAGTGAGAGAATTCCAAGCAGGCTCTGGACGGCCAGCACAGAGCCTGATGTGGGACTCGAACTCATGAACCCATGAGATCATGACCTGAGCTGAAACCAAGAGTCAGACACTTCACCAACTGAGACACCCCCGATGCCCCCGGTTGAAAAGTCTTTATCACGAAGCAGCGAGCACTTCAGGTCCCCACCTCTATAACCAGGCAACATACCTCTTCCACCACCACTGAAATACAGAACCAGAGATCTAGATTAGGACACCAAGCACAGAGGAGGACTGGGATGTGGTGCCTTGCTGAGCCCAGATGATTAAATTTTATCTGCATTATAGACAGTGAAACTCCCAAGCCCCTCTGCCTGCACAGATTTTGTATGCTAAAAAGCCATCATTATACCCGCCAGGCAGGAAACTGGAAGATCCTCCTTCTGAGAATTGTTTTAAATAAAAATCTACAGAAACTCCTATCTGGAAGAAAGAGCCTGCTGGCCATCTTCTTGATATCCACCAGTCTGTAAGCCCCAGCCAGATACACAGACTCCAATCAGTATTTTGCTGCTTCTCTCTTTTTTTTTAACGTTTTATTTATTTTTGAGAGACACAGAGAGACAGAGAACAAGCAGGGGAGGAACAGAGAGAGAGGGAGACATAGAATCCGAGGCAGGCTCCAGGCTCTGAGCTGTCAGCACAGAGCCTGACGCAGGGCTCAAACCCACGAACCGCAAGATCATGACCTGAGCTGAAGGTCATGACTAAGCTACCCAAGGCACCCCTGATTCTCTCTTAAAAATAAATAGTGCACCTGGGTGGCTCAGTTGGTTAAGCGTCTACCTTCGGCTCAGGTCTTGATCTTGCCGTCTGTGAGTTCAAGCCCCGCACAGCTCTGACAGCTCAGAGCCTGGGGCCTGCTTCAGATTCTGTGTCTCCCTCTCTCTGCCCCTCGCCTGCTCGCACTCTGTTTCTCTCTCTCAAAAATAAATAAATATTTTCAAAAATTAAAAATAAATAACTATAAACAGACAGTCAAGAGTGATCAGACATTGAGAAATGTGAAAGATGGAGACCAGATCTGCCTGAATGGGCTTTGTGATAATTATAGGAGTTGGTAAATTCACGGTGTCTGACTGAGTGAAGGTACTTATAGTGCATCCATTAGATTCTTGGATAATGTTGAATTCAAGTGTACATTTCTTCCCCTCTGAAAATAAGCAAATATTTATTTTCACAATACAACTTTAAAGGCAGAAGGAGCATTTTGTTGTGTTACTACTGCTCTCATTGTAGTTGTTGTTGTTAAATAAAGTGGAAGGATTATGTCCTTAGCAATTATGAGAGGGAGGTTTGTGGCATGGATACTACAAAAACTGGAAAATTCCTTATCTGTAATGCAGATTCATGGATGGGTACACATCTAGCAACACAACGAGACTAAGAATCTTCAGATGCACACTCTTCATTGTAGGTGTTTGCATCTGGAGTTATCTAGGAAACCATGAGTCAATATAAATAATTTAAAAACAGCACAACCCATAATGATATGGATTACCAACATATTTGCCCTATAACACTGAAAAAAAAAAAGATGTTTCACAATACAGTTAAAGAAAGTAAAAGTATGGCGACAGTGTTTCTAGACAGGGTGTCTGATCAGCAATGTAAATGATAAAAGACATAAGAGTAATGTTAGATCAAAGCCCTTTTTCCTCTCTGTTACCAATCCCATCAATTTGAACACTCCCACACTTGTCACAGAGACCTTTGCTGTGAACCTTTCTGTGATTGCTCATCATGCATTCTCTCTTCCTTGAGCAATGGGCCGGGTGGTACTTTTTGTCAATTCTCAGACCAGGTGGATTATATGGAACCGGTCAGAACATTGTCCCCTGCCCTCAAGCACAGTAATTGGTTAAGCCAAGAAAACATGACCACATCAGATAGTTCCAGGCCTCTACATGAGAAATTCTTTCCTTTCTGCTACCCTTGAACATGGCAATATTAAGTCTGAGCTGCTAGGAGACCGCCCAAAGAGAAAGCCCACCTGAGAGGGAAGCCAACTTCAGAAAAATGCAGAGCCAAGATTAACAGGCTGATTTGGTTCTGATTATATCAACATATTCGATTTAGCAATGCTGCAGACAAGAAATACCCTGGACTTTTCAGATATAGGAGCCAATGGGTTTATCTTGTTGTTTAAACCAGTTTGGATTGGATTTTCTATTGCTTGAACTAAAAAACCCTGACTAATGCAATCATGAGTTTGTATAAGTATATTCAAGACACAGTATAATCTAGTCTCCTTCTTTAGATCATGTAGGCTAACCCCCCCACAGATGTCTCACATCTAAATAGTCCTCCAGCATAAATAGATATCACATTAATAATAGAGTCAAAAAGTTCTTTTTAATCTTTGATTCCCCAACATCAAGCATACTTAATGAGGGAGAAATGCTCAGTAAATATTTATCGAATGATTTAAAAATGACAGGCTGAATAGATGAATGAATAATGTAGATCCCTGACCTTGTCTAACATCAATCCTTGCAGTGTACATTCTCTGTATAGATAATTATTAATCCTAATTTAATGATTTCCAGGAATCTTTGGAAACTACCAGTAACCTACAGTGGAAAGAAAAATATTCAATTAGCTTTATCTAATGCAAATAGAATGTGTCTACAATATTCTTGGTGCGTGGTTAGGGATTGGAAAAAAGTAAGTTAAACTGGCCTGGTTCTTGTGGATATATTGATATATATGGGGAGAGTTCTAAAGGAAATATGAATATACAACTATACATGTGCAGTTAAGTGTAATTACTTTTTCAAAAATTCCTCACATGATACTGAATCCCTTCACAACCTTGGGAGTCCTCCTCTAAAAAATACACTAAATTCTTTGTACAAAATAATAATTGAAGTCATTCATTAAACAATTACTCTGTGCCATGCTCTATGCTAAATTCTTTATATACATTATTACTTCTTGAATTCCTCATAACAATTGTGTATGGTACAATAGAAGATAATTTATCTGAGTTTAAATACTGTAAACATTCAAATAATGCATTTATGCTTAAAAAAACGTTTTCTATGCTCATTATTTTTTACTCAAATTGTGTAATAATAGAAGATCAGTTTGCTACAATATGCTGTGCTAAGGAACAGTGTGATCTCCAAGATATAAATGACAGGCAGGTGATGACAAAGTGGACAAGGTGGTGTGGATTATTAAGGATGGTTAGAAACTGATTCTGACAAGGCTGTTTGATGCTGTGAAAATTTTATAAATCCCCTGGAACAAAATTTATTCACTAGTGTGAAGTTACTCCAGATGTATAGGTTGGGAGAGAGCCTTGAAAATAAAGGATGGCACAACCAAGCGGAGGCTCCTGTCTGATCTTTTCCAAAGACCTACTGTATCGTTCTCTCCTGCGGCTGCTACAGAAAAGCAAATGCTGATGATTAGTTATCTTTCCAAACATCTTTCTGCAGGTGAAGAACCAATTTCATGTTTCTAAAATAAATTTGGGGCTTAAAAAAATTACTAGATGCTTTTTTTAAAGGTTTATTTATTTTGATAGAGTAAGCAAGGAGGAGGGGCAGAGAGAGAGAGGGAGAGAGAATCCCAAGCAAGCTCTTCACCGTCAGCGCAGAGCCTGATGGGGGTGGGGGAGGGGACTCGATTGCACAAACTGTGAGATCACGACCTGAGCCAAAATTAAGAGACAGATAATCGACAGAGCCATCCAGGCACCCCCCAGATCCTTTTTTTAACCATTGTTTAGGAAATGAGTATGGTTTATAAAGTCTAATTTTGCAGTAAAAATTTGGTAGGCAAAATATACTAATTATATTTAATATTTACATCATTAAATACTTATATTTTATGTGATATATTTTTTCCTTTCACAGATAAACAAATATTTTCATTCAATGCAAAATATCCATAGGTATACAATAAATTCTTTAAGTAATTAAAAGTGATAAATGAAAAAAAGTTTCTGTGGGACATCTATTCATTTTAAACTTATTTCTTAGCACACTTGACATCTCATATACCACAAATGTCCAATTAAATGTCTTTTTTAAATCATTGTATTCCTTTAAGATATCCAAATTAAGAAATATTAACCTGGAATGAATCAGGCCCCAAGAGTCCAAGTAAATAATCTTTTACTGTAGGTATTAGAACTCATGCTTTATTAATGGAAAAACTGGGGCTCAGAGAGGTTAAATAACTTTCCCAAGGTCAAATAAATAACAGCTGGCTGAACCAAAATTCAAATCTTTGTCTCTCAGATTCCAAAGCCCATGCTCCTTACTACTGTGATATATTATTCAAAAAGCAATGAATGACCAAAGGAAATGCACTATGACTGGTCTGGCCTAGCCCATTTGGAATACAGTGCATTACACTAGATCCAGCAGTATATAATAAATTACATTAGAATGTAACTCAATGGAATCAAGAATTTTTATCTGTCTTGTTCACTGTTGTATTTCCAGAATCTATGAGAGGTTAACTCGTTTAGCAATGAGAGGATAAAAGTATATTTGTATTTACACCACTAAAAATCTTCTTTTTTCTCATAAGCAAATCCTAAGTCACAACTCTTCCATCATGTAATTGTGAGGTGTTTTAAAATTAATAATTATTTTTTCATTCAACAAATCTTATTAGGTACCTACAGTATGCTGGCATATCTAGGTATTTGAGATCCACTAGCAAACACATACATACAAAACTGCCCTCGTGGAACTTGCATTCTAGAGGGGGGGAAACACAACAAACAATAAAGCTGATAAATAACATAGTGTACTGGAAAATAACAAGTGCTATATAAAAGGAAAAAGGAAAAAGAAAAAAGAAAAAAGAGTAGGTCAAAAGTGCAGGGCTTGGGAGGCATGGGATGCAATTGTTAACATTTAATTGTGTGTCAGAGTAGATCTCCTGAGAAGGTGACACCTGTGCTTGCTTCAGTAGCATATATACAGGGAAGGTGACACTTGGGCAGAAGATGACAGAATTAGGCATGTAGAGATCTGGTGGAAGAGTCCTTCAGGCAGAGGAAACAGCCAACACAAGCCCTAAGGCAGGAATGTGACTGGCACATCTGAGCTAGAGCAAGAAGGCCATTGTGACTGGACCAGAGTGAGCAAAGGGGAGACTAAGAGGAGATGAAGTAGAAGTAGCAGAAGAACGAAGTATACAGAGTCTTGTGGCCACTGTAAGGCTGACTTTCACTCCAAATGAAATGTGGCAGGGTTTTGAGCATAGACTGAAGGGGCCAAAAGTAGAAGCAGGGAGACCATGAGGAGTTCACTGCAGTAATCCGGGCTGGAAATAAGAGCGCCGGGGACCACGGCGGTAACAGTGGAGGTGATGAGACGTGATGAGATTTTGGATACATTTTGAAAGTAGTGTCACCATGCTTTCTTGATGAACAGAATATGGAGTGTGAAATAAAGGGAGATAATACTATGGTTTTTGGTTTAAAAAACTGCAAAGATAGAGTGGTATTAACTGGGATGGGGAACACTATAAATAGAGCAAAGTTGTTGGGGTGGAGATCATTTGTAAACATTTGTAAGAAAAAGGCATTTGGGGAAGAGATCTGAAATGGACATGCACATTTGGGAGTCATGTATAACGATGAGTTTTAAAGCCATGAAACTAGATGTTCATCAAGTCAATGAATGCAGAAAGAGAAGAGAAGAGAATTGGGAGTGAGCCTTACTTCTAGGACTCCCTAGCTAAGAAGAGACCACACAGAAAAACAAGCAAGGAGAGACCACAGGAAAAACAAGCAAGGAGAATGAAAATGAGCAGCCAGTAAAGTAGAAAACACAAAGGAATAAAATGTATCAATGAGAAAAGGAGAAATAGCAACAGTGCCAAAGGATGCTGACAATTCAAGTAAAATAAAGATTAAGATCAGTTTTAACAGAATTGTGGAGGCAAAGTCCTGATTATAGTGGGATTAAGAGAAAGTGAGAAAGGAACAGAGACATCATCAAATAAACTCTTTTGAGGAGTTTTGTTCCAAAGAACTGGAGTGAAAGCAAAATCTCAAGGTTTTTTAAGGTAGAACTAGTAGTAGTGTTTATGTGTTTGTGAATATGACCCAGGGGAGAGAAAGAATGAAAGAAAAAAAAAAGACTGAAATCCCAGAATTCCTGGAATGTTTTTGAGTAAATTAGAGGGGCAGGATCCAGTGTATATGTTGGCTGTATGTCTGGTCATAAACAGTTCATCTCTCTAGAAACAAAAAGAAAGGCAAAGTATGTGGGGGCAGAGGAGGTGAGTGATGTGGAAGTTCTCATCGGTTTGCTTATATTTTTTTCCAGTGATTGGTGGCAGCATTAAGGGCCCACTTCAGGTCGGTAGTCATGAATTAACAGTGAAGCAAGTCAGCAGGGTAAGAGGCATTTCTTCAGCCATGTTTTTCCATGGATGCATGTAGAGAATTGGATTTTTCCAGCGTTTTAGTTTGTAAAGGACAAAGCCAGAGATGGGCAAGGGAGTGATTATAATGATCAGCTATGAAACTAAACTTGGTGAGGAGGCAACTTAGAATGGTGAGGGGGTAAAAGACAATAAAAGGTGTTGGTAGGATCGATGGAGTGGAAGTACTGAACTTCATTATTTTAGTTTAATCCATTTTTTCAACCATTCAATTATTTCTCAATCTTAATTCTGTTATTAAGACTATTACTTCTTAGGGCTCCTGGGTGGCTCAGTAAGTTGAGTGCCCAACTCTTGATTTCAGCTTGGGTCATAATCCCAGGGTTGTGAGACTGAGCCCTGCATCAGGCTCTGCATGGAGCCTGCTTGAGATTCTCTCTCTCCCTCTGCCCCTCTCCCCTGCTCATGCTCTCTCATTTATATATGTATATATGTAAATATATATGTATATATACATATTAGTATACATATATATACATGTGTATACACACACACATACACACACACACATATATATAAATAATTCTCTTGGGGGGTCACATGAAAATAATGTTAAATACAGCATTAAGTCAATCATTCTTTCCTCTATTCAAAAAAATTTTACAGATGGACACTAAGTACCAGATGCTATGGGATATAAAGTTAAATAAGATTGGTGTTTGATCTTAAGTATTTCACAGCCTAACTAAGGAAACAGATAAATGAGGAATCACAGAACAATGTGGTAAGTACAATGAAAAGCTACTATAGCAGGACAGAGGAGAGGCCTTCAAATTAAACCAGAGGGTAACAGAAGACTCCTATTTGGAGGGGATTCTGAAGCAGTATTTTGAAGATCAAATAGAAATAAAAAAGGGGCCTTGCATGGCTCATCCAAATTATAAATGAAAATGCTGACTGAGTTTCGGCCAACCTAAGCGTTTGAGGCATATCCCAAAAGATCACCTCCTAAATTATATAATATCACTAAGTAGCCATAACTATTCTATCACACATGGCCATTTCACCCAGCTCTGTTTACCCTGTCTTGTCCATGAAGCCTCTTTGAACAATTACTTCGAAAGTCTTGCTGAAATCAAAATGCACTCAGTTTCTCTAATCTCCTAATGTGAGGACTCTATCTAAGGGAGAGATTGGTTTGCCATTTGTTCTTAGAAAACTCATGCAGACCCTCATAATTTATCACTGACTTTTTCCCCAACTGCTAACAAATCACTTGTTTAACATTCTGTTTTAGGATTTTGCCACTAACTGACATCAGATTCATCATTTGTAACTTGCCTGTTTACAGGGGATGAAGCCAGATTGGAAATCAGTATCTCTTTTTGAAAATGTTTTAGGGAGATGATAGTGTTTGAGAATCACTTTCACGGTAAGGGAATTGAGAGGAAAACACTGCCTAAGACAAAGGCTGAAAACAGACAGGGCAAAAGATACAGAATGAAAAGACAGAACATTGCCTGGAGAAATGGTGTTACTTAAGAAGTTTGCATTCAGTTCATGAAGGGGAGTAATCTGGGTCAGCCTGGGTGAAGTCCTTAGAATTCAAAGATAAGGTCTTGGTTCTGACATCTGGTGAAGGGCCCTCTCAGAGATTAAGATAAAAGCCAGACTTACTGGGGAAAAACTTGGAAACCACTTTTAAATAAAACAAAGGAAATTCTTTTCTATGACATCACACTAATTCTGCCAAATCCCAGTTTGCCAGCGCTTGTCACAATGTTTACAATTAAGAATTTGAATACATAAAAGTCCTTGGTTCCACTGCAGTTCAGAAAGGCTGCCAAGAATCTGGGATAGCTTCTTCAAGGGAGAAGGGAAAAAAAACACAGAAACATTAAATTGATGGTGACAAAGACTCACAGCTCAACCCAGATAATAGAGACTAGTTGGTTAAAGAAATTTCATTAAATGGGTCAGTCCAGGCCTATTTGATAGCCAGTCATTAATTGCTTTTTTTTTTCCTTTGCTTAATTGTAAAAGTTTATTCCCGAGTTTAGTTTTATTTGATTCCCTTAGGGTCTACATTAATTTTTCAATCTTAACATCAAAACACAGATTTCACATCACTTTTATCAAGGTTAAAAGAAGTGCCTGATCAAGGATGAGACTTCCTTTGATTATCTTTTGGTTAAATCTTACTAAAAAAAAAATGCTTGAGCAAAAAAGTATCTGATGAACAGAAAATCTAATATTCTCTGTTCAGTTTTTTCTGGGGAAGCAGGAGGTAGAAACTAGAAATCCTGAAATTGCCAAAATTAAAATAGTCTGATTAGGTTTCTTCTCAACTTAATATTAGGAACAATTTATTATTATGCCAAGACTTGCCAGCCCTGAAAACAAATATGTTTCCTTTAGGGAAAGCAGCTAAGGCGATTAGAACAATATGCCAATTGTTGCAGTTTAGAAATATCATTGGAATATTCTTTCCATTTCAACAGATTAAAAAAAATTTTTTTAACCAACATTGCTTAGGAAACAGCAACCAAACGGTGTGAATAATTAAATGGGTGGGTACCCCATGGGTGGGTACTGTTCTCTCTATTATCTTATATTCTCTCAACAGACAACCATGATACAAAAGCAAGAAATTTTGAAAACTGAGCTACATGAATAATTTAGAGTAAAATGACATTAAATATACACAAAATTAATCTGGCATATTTCACGATAAATCATTGTTAGTGTTCTTTTATATTATTGGTGATTATGCATAATTGACAATTAGTTTATGTATTGTAACTAGTTATTTACCCATTTTTTTTTCTCTTCCTTAGATCTCAATGCCTGCTGTCAGTGTTGCTTGACAGTTTCCTCCATTCCATGGTAGATTTTAATTTTTATCACTTTACTCCTTTCATGGAAGTTAACACAAGATTCTACACTTGGCACCTCAAATTGAGGCCCAAAGCTCTACTCTGAGGACCCCTGTGCCCCTCAGGGCTTCGCCCACTCTATAGCGCCACAGCTGGCCTTCAAATGCCATTGTAACTACTCTCCATTCAGGCCTCTAAGAAGTTCTGACATCTGAAGAGTCAAGAGAATGAAAATGTCCAAGAGTTGGTGATATGGCAAGCACATGCTGGAAGCAGTATACAGTGAGGGAGTGAGGGAGCTGGCCAGTCCACCTGACTGGATGAAAAAGGGAAGAAAAAGATGCCAGGGAGGGAGCAGATGTGAGTTTAAAAGACTGCACCAAGATGCCTTCAAAGAAAACACAAAGCTACTCTGGTTATTTTTCCTTCTTATCTAATTTCTTCCTGACATTTGGCCTTAATAGTACCAGATGACTTAAAAAGAAGGGATAGTTTATCTCCACATTATGTGACCAGACATCTTTTTAATCTTATGCACTGCCTAGCACCTGGACCTAGCATAATACCTGAGATGCTGTAGGAAATCAATGAATAATTGACTTACATTATTTTTTATCTTTTTTAAAGTAACTTCTCACTATTGGATACATATTGTTCATGAGAACCAGGCCATTGGGTCAGTTAACCAATTACCCATAGATTGCTAAATCGTTAACCTAGAAACAGTCCAGACATCAAGGGCATAGCAGAAAGAACATGTGCCTAAGTCCAGTTCTGGGTTGTTCATCCAGGGTTCTAGGTATACTACAGGTAGAAATCTGTTTTATGTCTCAAATCTACATTTTGTCCCAAGTAATTGTGTGAATTTGACCCTACTAGTGGCTAGCTGCTTGATCTCAGATACTATACCACCTTGGTTTTCTCATCTTTAAGAGGGGTGTATTCATTTTGCTAAATTTTGTTAAGTGGGTCCTGACTGCAAAACATCAGGCTAGACACTTCTATAGAGGAGAAACATGACAGTGTGATGTTCCCTGTTGTCCTCAGGGGCTGAGACCTTCCAAATGGGAAGGTATCTATCCTTGTCTAAACATTCACAAGAAACAGTATTTAGGAACATCTCTTAATAAACAATGTTAACCAAAAAAGTAATTCTTCACTTCCACTTTCTTTTCCTTATATTCCTTTTGGGGTTTAGTAAGGACACCGATAAAATGCCTTACATTCCCTAGAGTTAGAAAGCTTTTTATTTCTAATCTAAATCCTTCCTGCTATAGCTTAAATCCATTTCCTCTTATTCCATTCTCATGGAAGACAGAGAAAAACCATTCATCCTCCTCTATATAATAGTCCTTCATGTATTAAAGATTTCAGCCTTCATTTCTCCAGGTTACATAATGCCAATTCCTTTCATTTTACTCATATATCTTATTTTCCTAAGCTCTTAAATTAATTCCACTGCACTCCCCTTGGACTGTATGGATAATGAAATAGTCGTGCAGCCCCTTTCAGACTCTAATTGGGTAATAAAGCTTCAGGGAGGCAAGTATTTTTAAATCTTAAACCAGAATCTCACATGATCTTGGATTTAAAACATTTTTGGAGAGCAGGAGGAGGCTGGAAAGCACATGTAACATTGGCACAGAAAGCATGGGAAGAAGTGGGAAAGTACCATTTGGATGTTATTATTTTATAAAAGAGGAAAGTAAGGCGTGTGTCACAGCAAATAAGGAAAAGATGCAAGATTAAAGTTACAATTAAAATAACCAGCTGCCGATTCCTGGTTTTCTACCAAATTGCTGTCAAGTGACTATTATATCTGATCATTGTAATCTAGGCTGAAGTTAAAAAAAAAATGCATTATCACAGTTAAATTGGGCAGTGGGGATTCACTATACACAGTGTTGATATCATTTTTCTGGAAAGTCTTCCAGTTATCTACTCTTACCTTTTCCAACTAAGTTCTGTGAAAGAGTCCCTCATTAATATATTCTACCAGGATAAATAAATAAAACCACTGAGATTAATTTATTAGACCTCATATAATATCTAAATCAATTAGTATGTATATGAAAAATAATTTGCCTTAATTTTGTAATTGATGGATAGCATAAACAAAATGTGGTATATCTATACAATGGAATATTATTCAGTGATAAAAAGGAATGAAATGCTAACACATGCCACATATTATAAATAAATCTTGAAAACGTTATGTTAAGTGAAAGAATCTAGACACAAAAAGCCACATATTGCAGGATTCCATTTGTATGAAATGTTCAAAACAGGGACAGGAGACAGATTAATGGTTGCCAGGGGCTTTGGGGAAGAGGGGTGGAGAGTAACTGCCTAATGGGGACAGCGTTTCCTTTTGAGGTGATGAAAAAGTACTGGAAGGACATGGTGGTATAGTTGCACAACATTATGAATGCGGTTAATGCCACTGAATCATATGCTTCAAAATAGGAAATTTTATGTCATATTTATTTTGCCACAATAAAAAAATTATTTGTAGTCTCAGAAACTGTATGTATAAACACAAAATTAGGCAGAGATAGAGGTGGGACCCAAGAGGACCCTCTTGCAAGTTGGCAATCAGCCGGTTGAATATTTACTGAGAGCCTAGTGAGAGTCAAGTACTGGGGTGGGCACTGAGACATAGCAGCAACAGAGACAGATGTGGCCTCTGTCCTGGTATGAAACTTCATGAAGCATCCATTCTTCCATTTCTTCTCTTCTGCCAAAGATACATTTATTCTTAAAGGAAAAATAAGAGTCAAAGTAGTGATTGGACTCTATTGATCCAAATCTATATGTGAAAATAAACAACCCAAAATGAAGCATATAGCTGCTTAAATACATAAAACAGGTCCATCTTGAGTCCAAAAATAAGGATTGGCAAATTTACACTTAAATTTATGTTTAACCTTACCAGATACCATGAAAAGAAGAAGGCATAGTGTATACTGTATCTGCATATGATTGCACAGATAGAAATCCTTTTGACCTTATATACCATTTTTTATAAAGAATAAAACACATGAGACAGTTTGGATTACTGTTCAATAAATACTCCTTCCACACTTTCCCACCCCTCCAGGGGTGCAATATATTTCCCTGCCCCAGTGATTTGGGGCTTGGCCATATGATTGACTTTGGCCAATGGAACCTTAGAGGATGATGGGCATAGAGACCTTATGTGTGTTTGTACAGTTAAGTTTGGTATTTGTGTTTCCACTTTCTGCCACAAGAATATGTCCTGAGCAGACACTGGTCCAAGGATGGTGAAAGACACATAGAGCAGTCTGAAGAAGAGTTTCCTAGTTGTTCTAGACTAAACCAAACTGTTGTTGTCAGTCATGAAATTTTGAAGCACTTATGCAGTGTTATTGTGGTAATAGCTGATTAATACAACAGATACATTGAAATAAACTCACCCAGAATTCTCTCACAACGTGACTTTTAAAAATACTTAGCAAGTTAACCATCAATAATGAATTAGTTTTTTCTTTCCATATTTTCTTATTCAGTTATACATTTAGTATTAAAAACTGTCAACTGTATAAGATGGAAATTTAAACTATGTAATCTAACTTTTATCTGTTAGTATAACTGGTAAGATTTGCAAGGATGTATTACTGGGATGTTAAAAAATATAGAAACTACACTTGCTGTATATATGCTGATATAATCAGGTTCCAGTAAACATCTTGATGAAAGTGAATTAATCACTAATTTGACATTTTCTTTTGGCAAATTAGCACGATTAGGTTTCACATTAAATGAAAATGTGTTTGCACTTAAGTACTCCATCAAAGCAAAACCTCTGATGGCATGAGTAAGGTGTATAATTCAATTAATCTCCTCACTACATTCTTCCATTTCAGACATTTCTATCCTAGTTTTCATGTTTTCAGTCCCCAGAGAGGGCTCATAAAGCAATGTCACCTTTTGGTAAAATTTTCCTTATGAAATATTCAAGAAGTTTATAGGGAAAGCATCTGGCATATTCAGAAAAACCTTGATGTTATTCTTTTACCTATGCTCCTCCACTGGTCTAGGTGGAAATTTGAAAATTGAGAAAACCATACAGTAAATATTAAAAAGATGTTCATAAAAACACTGCGTCTCTTTTTTTAAATTTTTTTTTCAACATTTATTTATTTTTGGGACAGAGAGAGACAGAGCATGAACGGGGGAGGGGCAGAGAGAGAGGGAGACACAGAATCGGAAGCAGGCTCCAGGCTCTGAGCCATCAGCCCAGAGCCCGATGCGGGGCTCGAACTCACGGACCGCGAGATCGTGACCTGGCTGAAGTCGGACGCTTAACCGACTGCGCCACCCAGGCGCCCCAAAACATTGCGTCTCTTAACAAACTAATTGTTTTAATTTTTCATAGCGGATAAGGTTTTTTCCTACTAAAATGCTACTTTATCAGATAAGCATTTTTTACAAACTCTGTTGGAACATCATGTGAAGGTAATTTTCCTCTCCCTGGATACTCTCTGTCATTCACAGAAGTTCACTGGAATAGGAAAATATGCAAAATAACACACCAAGAAGAAGAAAATGAAACAATGCTCTTTTTTTAAGTTTATTTATTTTTGAGAGGGAGAGAGAAAGAGTGCACATGGGGAAGGGGCAGAGAAAGAGGGAAAGAGAATCCCAAGCAGGCTCTGCACCGCCAGCATGGAGCCCGATGCAGGGCTCAAACTCACTAACCGTGAGATCATGACCTGAGCTGAAGTTGGACACACTGACTGAGTCACACAGGCATCCTGAAATAAAACACTTAAAAAATTGTTTTTAATGTTTATTTATTTTTGAGAGAGAGAGAAACAGACAGAGTGCGAGCGGGGGAGGGGCAGAGAGAGCAGGAAACAGAAACTGAAGCAGGCTCCAGGCTCTAAGCTGTCAACACAGAGCCCAGTGGGGCTCGAACCCATGAACCCTGTGATCATGACCTGAGCCAAAGTCCCACGCTTAACCGACTCAGCCACCCAGGCGCCCCAGAACAACACACTTTAAGAAGCATAAACAATCATGGGCTCCCCGGGGTGGGGGTGGAGCGGTCTATCAGTTAAGCCACTGACTTTGGCTGAAGCCATGATCTCACCCTGCCTGGGCTCAAGCCTGGTGTCAGGCTCTGTGCTGACAGCTCAAAGCCTGGAGCCTGCTTCGGATTCTGTGTCTCCCTCTCTCTCTGCCCCTCCCCTGCTTGCACTACGCCTCTCAAAACTAAATAATACGTTAAAAAAATTTTTTTAATTAAAAATGAAGCATAAGGAATTAAAGTTTTTTTTAAAAAAAAGAAAAACAAAAAACTATTCATCTTTGTGATAGAAAAAATATTTGAAGATAGATAAGTAATAGAAAGAGGCAAGGAGATACAGCATCTACTTCCTTGAGGTGGCTGAGAGTTAAACATGACTGTGAAAAGAGCCAAAACACACCCCTAAATAGCCACAAAAGGAAGTGTACCAGGAACTGTATTTATTCATTCATTCAATAAACATCAATCATAGGCTATGTACTTGACTAAATTTAAATAAATCAAGGAAGTGGAGATTATAGGTTGTAGGAACTCTGAGAAACTAGTGTACCGACTAGAGTAGAAACACAGCAAGGAATTCTGCTCTGGGATGGGGGTGGGGGGGCAGGGGGAACACTCCAGAGGCAGGTCTCCAGAACAAATTCATTGTATGTGTCCTTGACTACATTAGAGCCCTGGAAACCTCCTCCTGTATATTCATGCACTGTAAAGCAGTAGGCGTTGTGATCAGAAAGAGAACTGAAAGCAAGAGAAGAAAGTATTTGGAGAGGCCTATCAGTTTCACTGTTGTAAAAACTGACAGATGAGGGGCGCCTGGGTGACGCAGTTGGTTAAGCGTCCGACTTCAGCCAGGTCACGATCTCATGGTCCATGAGTTCGAGCCCCGCGTCCGGCTCTGGGCTGATGGCTCAGAGCCTGGAGCCTGTTTCCGATTCTGTGTCTCCCTCTCTCTCTGCCCCTCCCCTGTTCATGCTCTGTCTCTCTCTGTCCCAAAAATAAAATAAACGTTGAAAAAAAAAATTAAAAAAAAACTGACAGATGAAATGTTGTGCTGTGTAAATTCAGAAATGCAGTAGACTCCTACTAAACACATTAAAAAAAACCTAAACATTTTTAATGAATTACTAATATTTGTAAGAACAAGTAAATTTCAAGTCTAAATTATTTTAATCTTTATTTATTTTTGAGAGACAGAGACAGGGTGTGAGTGGGGGAGGGGCAGAGAGAGGGGGAAACACAGAATCTGAAAAAGGCTCCAGGCTCTGAGCTGTCGGCCCTGATGCAGGGCTTGAACCCATAAACCGCGAGATCATGACCTGAGCCAAAGTCAGACGCTTAACCAACTGAGCCACCCAGGCTCCCCAAGTCTAAATTATTTGAAATGTTTAAATAAATTCCAAACCATTTTTAAAGTTTTTAATTTCTGTAGTGGACAGAACTCTGAGATAGCCTCCTGAGATTCCCAGCATCTGGTGTGCACACGTCTTCTCCAGTTATGCAAACGAACAGTAATCCAGGTGCTGCTGTGAAGGGATTTTGCAGAAGTAATTAAGGTCCCCACACAGCAGACCTTAAATTAGGGAAATTACATGGGTGGGCAGGACCTCAACACATTAACCCTTTAAAGTAGAGTTTTCTCCTATTTGTCGCAGAAGAGGAAGTTAGAGATTCAATGAGAGAAAAATTCCCCATTGCTGGCTCTATTCATTTCTGATTGCCTCTGTAGCACATCATGACAGATTTGGTGGCTTACAGCAGTGAAAATTTATTCCTCCATGTCCTGGAGGTCAGAAATCCAAATTGAGTCTTTAAGAGGTTAACATTAAAGTGTCAGCAGGTCAGTTCCCCCTGGAAGCTCCAAGGAAGAATTTGTGCCTTGGTCTTCCAGCTTCTAGAAACAGAAGCATTTCTTGGTTCCAGGCTATATTACTCCAATCTCTGCTCCTGTATTTTCATTGCCTTCTCTCCTATTAGGACCTTTGTGATGCCATCAGGCCCATCCAGATAATCCAGCATAATCCCCTATCTCAAGATCCTTAGTTTAATCTCATCTGCAAAGTCCTTTTTGCTGCATAAGGTAACATATTCATAGGTTTCAGGGATTGGGACAAAGGGATCTTTTGGGGTAGGGCATTATTCACCCTGCCACACTGGCTTTGAAGTTGAAATGAGTGACATGGTAAGGAATGTGGGTGGCCTGTAGGAGCTAAAAGCAACCCCAGGTGACAGTCAGCAAGGAAAAGAGGACCTCAGTCCTACCACTGCAAGCACTTGGATTTTGCCAACAAGAATGCATTTAGAAACAGATCTTTTTCCAGAATGTCCAGATGAGAACTCATTCAAGCCAATCAATAGCTTCATTTCAGCTGTGTGATATTTTGAGCAGAAAACCCAGGCATGCCATGCCAGACTTCTAACCTACAAAATGGTAAACTACTATACAGGCATTGTTTTAAGCCACTAAATTTGCGGTCATTTGTTACACAGCAAAGAAGACTAATACAGTCTCAAAATATTTTAATCTCCAAGTGTTTTTAAAATATTTAAAATTAGTTGTAGTATTCACAATGCTATGCACTAAAAGGTATTGAACACCGTCTTTTAAGTCATTAAAAACCTGAGCAGCATGGATATGTGCAGGTATCAATATCACCTAGCTATTTGTGTTCTTTATTAACATCAGCATAATTACTTTAGTCAGCACATACTCTAGTAACATATAAAGGAAAGCCTTTGAAACCATAACACTCAGTTACATACTAATTAGGAGCAGGAGACACAAGCAAGGACTTGGGAGGAGATAACACCATGCAACATCTACTCTTTCATTTCAATGAAATTTAAACCCAACCACAGGAGAACGTTGAGAACTGAAATCCATCTCCATAATCTTGATCAGAGTACAGTTTTTGTTGTTTTTTTTTTTTTTTGCAAGAGAAAATATAAATCCCTTAAATAGATAGGGAAAATACCAAATCTATTAAAATAAATAAAACAAGCCTATATAGATATAAAAATCTCATCTATAGAACCAGGGTACTACCACAATTTATACCAAAGACTCCAACATATCTACCTTCCATATACAATGAAATTTGGACCCAAACACAGGAGAAATTTGAGAACTTAAATCCATCTCCATAATCTTCATCAGAGTGCGGTTTTTATTATTTTTTTAAGAGAAAAGATAACATCCCTTAAGTAGAAAGGAAAAATAACCAATGGCCAGATTGAACCATGGAGAAAAACAAAAAAAGCACCTGCTTGAGTCATATTTGCATATCCAAGTACAAACAATGAGGCAGGGTTGAAGAAAGTAACATGCACTGTGCCATCTTTACTTTATGTGAAGCTAACTGGGATAATCCATTGTTATGATCTTTAATACAAACAGAAGGCAGTCCTCTTTTCTCATATACTACCCCCAATCCCCCCACCACACACACACACACACACACACACACACACACACACACACACACACTCACACACACACACTCACACACACACACACAGCAAGACATATCTTAAGGCAGCTGATTAATCAGATCTGGAAAATGTTTAGAAACAACACCTATACCAGGCTACAGACTGCCCTCTATCCAAGTACACACATCTCTGTAACCCCTGACACACACACACACACACACACACACACACACACACACACACACCCCACAGACATAAAAATCTTACCTTCCACGTAAGTGTTAAAGGATCAATTTAAACAATGCTTATGTAAACATGATGGGTTTCCCACCCACTCTCTGACAAATAGCAGATCAAGTACTGATCCTATACACTGATCCTGTACATTTATGATCCTATCCCCAATCATCAGGCATCAAGAAGGCCTATTCACAGAGACTGAGACCTATCTTCCCCAAGGCCTTCTACCTAGATTATCAGTGATGTAGAGGGGTTTGCACATAAAGTTAACAGCAAGCTCACCCAGAATCCTAACTCCATAAGGTTCAAGGTAGAGCCTCTCTTGTCAAGAGCAAACCCCAGACTGTGTCCCCAGTCAGGGAAATGCCTCCTGTAGGCTTTCTAACACTATAATATAGGGTCAGGTTGGAGTCCACTCACTGAGTCATTTCTTATTGTCTCCATCAATAGGAACCAAGAAGGAGCCTTAAGCATTTGGGCATTCCTGCCAAAAACACAGCTTTCCTACTAATTTCTATGTTGAATCAGTCAGGATGAATCTCATTATGGCCTCTAGCCTTTTTATGTTCATCTCTATAGCCCCAGATATCTAGGTCCACCCTTATCTCCTAATTTGTAATCCCCATGAGGCTCTGATAGTTCCTCATCTAACCCCTTCTCCCACCCCTCCTGAAATCCTTTCACTAGACATTTGAAACCCCATTATTAGCACAATCCCAAACATCCTAGCCCCTTCTCTGATTCTCTCCCTATTTTCTTACTCTAAAGGAAACCTGAAGACACTGGTCCTGCACAACCCTCTCAAACACAGGCTGGTTTTCTCACAGTCCTCATATCACTGAGTATGGGAATGAGGTGGATATCCTCTCTGTTGCTCATTACCTTTTCATTCCCATCTACCTACACACCTCCAGCTTTATATTTCATGGCATCAGATGATATTATCTCCCGTTCTTCAATATTATTCTATAACTTCTATATCCGCATACCTTCCTCCAGGTTACTCCCCCTCATTTTTCAAACATTTTCACTTCTGGCTCACTGTCCTCCTCTCCATGACTACTCCTTTCTTAATTTTTGAAGACTGCAAGATACATGTAGATGATCCTTCAATTTTCCTAGCTTCCCAGTTCCCTTAACTCCTCTCCTCCAGTGATCTTCCACATTACTTTAGCCACCTACTCCCATGTCACATCGTAGACTTGGTCATTTTAACCTTAATCTCTCCATAGTCATAATTTCATATGTTCTACTATTGTATAACCACCTCCTTTGGTTCTTGTCACTCCTTCTAGCACCCAAACTCCAATGATCTTTTGGCTCCACTGGGATTCCAGATCATTAGTCTTACCAACATTCTGCTGTCCCTCACCTTCTTGATATTTCTTTCCCTTCCTTAACCAGCTTTACTCTCACAATCAGTCATTATAATCCTCCTGCTATACATCCTTAAATCCCTTGTCCTTCTTCTCCATCATTATAGATCATTGGCAAATTTCTAACCCTGATGAAATTCAAACTTTTCAACCTCCACATGCCTGCACCTTCATAGCTGGATGTGGCTAAACACACACACACACACACACACACACACACACACACACACACAACCACTTTGACTGGTCTCACTTTGAATTGATGGACACAAACCTCAAATAATCTCCTAATGCTCTCTGGCTATTATAGTATACATCCTTAGCCTATTCATTTTCTACTCTTTTAGAAAATTATTTTACTTTTTCTAAAACTTCCATCATCTCCTCCTGCATCCTCATTCTTGATCATGATTTTGCTTCCAACTTCACTATGAAAATTGAAGCAATCAAAAGGCAACATTCAGAGATGTCTCCTATCTAACCAACTGACAACCTTGCATATGTCACCTTTTACCATGGCAGCTTCCTGATTTTGGCAGAGGAAGTAGCTCCCATAGTACATCAGCTCATAAGCAGGCTCTGAGAATCATTCTTGGTGTCCCAGTCTAGAACCTGTTCCTTCTGCCCTTCAAGTGATGCTGTAAATATAAACTTCCCAGCTGTAAATTCCTAGTGCTTAAAATAGCCAAAGTAGCTTTCTTTATCTGCAACTTAACTGACTGATACATTAGTCAAAAATTAATAGGAGACAAAATGCAATTGATAGTATTTTTAAAATGGAATGAAAGGAACATACCCAACAGATGACATATGAAGAAAATATTTTCAAATGGAGATACTCCAGGAAATAGAAGAAAATTTTAGACCAAATATCTTAAATAGGTAATCAGATCAAAGAGAAGAGATGCAAGAGAACAAAGATGAGATGCTGTTTCAAGTGAAGAAGATGCAAAAAGGAGCTGGCAAAGCTAAGGGGGAAGCATATCATTACAGAAATAAAAACCAAATTGGAAACAGCAAACAATGAGCCAACACTGGTGAAAACACAGTTGTAATATGGAGAGGAAGCTCAAGAAAATAACAGAGAAATGAAGATAATATATTTGAAAGGCAGTCAACACATAAAGAAGAGAACAAAGTGCAAACATTACTCCTCAGTAAAATTCTCTCTCTAAAAGAACTTATATGTTAATGTTAAAAGGTTATCTGTGCTTCATGAAAAAAAAAAACAAAGAATCATAATCTTTCCTACTAATATTATTGTATTTCAAACACAAAGACTCTTATAAGTACTTGAGGAGAAGAATCAAATCTCCTATAAGTGTTTTTTAAAAATAGAACAATCTCAGACTCCACTTCAGCAACACTAGAGGCCAAAAAGATTTAAAAACTACATCTACAGAGGAATGAAGGGAAAAGAATGGCATCCAAAAACTACATATCCAGCCAGGCTGTCATTCACAGAGTAGGAGGAAATGTCTGATTTTGCGATATCTCAGAAATAAATGCACTAAAAGCTCTTCTTGACAACAAAATATACATGAATTCTTAATAGAACCAACTGAAAGATGATTCAAAACAAAAAAATTCACAAGGGAAGGAAACCCACCACGTAACAACTGTTGGTATACACCGACTCAAAATAATATAAATAATATAAATAAAATAAGAGTAATAGTATTATAATTCTTAAAAGAAAGGCTATATAAATGTTAACTATGATAACATAATAAGTGATCAATGCAAAAATTCCAAAGTGGCCCAAGAAAAACAAAGGAAAATATTAAAGAATATTCACAATATAAAACCCCAATATTGCTAAGTATAAAATAATAAAAAACAAAGTAATCAATCAGATAAAATCAAACCACAAAATGAAACTAAAGAAAGGGGGATGAAATAGTAAATAACAGGTACAAGATTAATGAATTAGAAAGTGGAAATACAATAGATTGATAAATCATCCTAGACGTAATTCCTAAAATAATAAATTAAATAAATTGATACCTAAATATTTTAAAATAATACAAATCAACATCCACAAATTAAAGAATGAGAGAAAAACACAACTATACCATAAATTAAGAGAATTATAGGGAAAGATTTGCACAATTTTAAGCTAATACATTTTTAAACTGGGACAAAATGGATAGTGAAATTATTTGGATAATTTCAATCCAAATTAAAAATTTATTACAAAATCATAAAGATGAGTCCAAGAAAAGATTGACAGATTATTTAATATAGTTTATGATTACTGGTTATTTTAATTTTATAAAGATTCTTCCCTAAACATCACTAAACCCTAACAATTTCAAAATAAATTGTTTCAAATCCCCAAGGAATAAAATTCCCATGCTATTTAAACTGTACTGGAGGACATGAAAAAAAAGAGAGAGAAGTATTTCTCAGACTATTTATAACATTAGCATATCACAGCTATCATACTCACATAAAGGCAGCTTTTAAAAAGAAAATATGGGCTAATTTCACTTTTCTGGTTTTAGTCATTCCAGGAAGGAAAAGATGGATCAAAATTAAGAATTCTATTAATAATGTTCACCATATAGTAACCTAAATAGATAGCAAAAATACATTTGATAAAATTTCATCTTTTATAAGAATTGGCTTTAAAAATCATTGATTTTTGGTTTCAAAAATGTCAGTAAAATAGGGGCGCCTGAGTGGCTCAGTCAGTTGACCATCTGACCCTTGGTTTCAGCTCAGGTCATGATCTCATGGTTTGTAACTTCAAGCCCCACATCAGGCTCTGTGCTGACACTGTGGTACCTGCTTAGGATTCTGTCTCCCCATCTCTCTCTGCCCCCCACAACATTGTCTCTCAAAATATATTAATAAATTTAAATATGTGTGTGTATATATAGATAGATATAGTGGTTATAGTCAGGAAAAAAGGTAAATAAATAATTTCTAAAAATGTCAATAAAATAAACTTTTATAGCTACTTAACATAATAGCATATATAATCCAAAAGCCAGTGTCTTGCTTAATGTTGAAACACTGAAACATATGATTAAAGAAGGAACAAGGTGAGAAGATGCCTAATAGTACCATGATAGATTCACTTTGCACTGGTAGAACTCTGAAAACAGTGTATCAGAATAAGATTTAGAAATAAAATATAAATAAATAAATAAATAAATAAATAAATAAAGAAGGAAGGAAGGAAGGAAGGAAGGAAGGAAGGAAGGCAATGTCGTTACTGTTTACAGACTATATGATTATCTTTCTGGAAAACCCAAAGTAAGCAACTGAAAAAGTACCAGCAGAAAATAAAGTATTCAGCATTAGCTGGATCCAAAATTAATATACAAAAATCAATAATTTCCTATTTTCTTATATAACATGATGGAAAAATATACTTATAATTGAATCAAAAACTACAAAATATTCTGGAAAAACTTAACCAAACAGTCATATTACCCCAAAGAAAAGAGCACAAAATCCACTAAGAGACATAAAAGAATACCTGAAAAACTATTTTAATTCTATTTTTGGATAGAAAGACTCAATAGTTTTAAGGTGTTGTTTTTCATCAAATTAATGTATCAAATCAGTGTTATAAAAATTGATATCTCCACTGTACTTTTAAAGCTGGATCCATAATTTGAACAAAGGAAACTAGAAGGTCTCTTAAATATTCAAATATATTAAATCTACAGTTATAAAAACATCCAGGATCAGCACAGAAATAGACAGCCAAAATTAATACAACAAACTGTATGGAAATGTATTATTTGATAAGGATGGTATTCCAATTCAGTGGAGGGGAAAATGGACTATTGAAATAAGCAGGTTGTATAATGAGCTAGCCATTTGGAAAAGGATAGCAATTTGGAAAATAATTAAATTGAATCCATGCTTTATATCTTGTTACAAAATAAATTCCAGAAGGATGAAAAACTTACACACAAAGCAAAAACGTAAATTCACAAAGAAGTTTAAAAAAAACAATGGTAAATAGTTGCTATAAACTTAGAATACAAAAAGGATTCTAAGCATTGCATTAAACCTAGAAGCAATAAAATAAATTATGAATATATATGTTCATGTGAAAATTTGAAAGTTCTGCAAGGCAAAATGTACTATAAACAAAATGAAGAAACAGAGGTAATCAGGGGAAAGTATAGATAATACACAGAAAAGACAAAAGCATAATATCCCTAATATATAGGTAACATATTATATATACAGCATATTAATATATATATATTAAATTCAGTGTTTAATAAAGCAAATAACCCAATAGAAAAAAAATGTACATGAACAGACAAGTCATAGAAGACATACCATGAACGTATAAACATATAAAAAAAAAGCTAAACCTAATAATTAAATAAATTTAAATGAAAACAGGATTAACAAAGGTTAACAAAGACTTATGGTTGATACTAGCCAGTATTGATAAGTAACTGGGGATATGTAGGTTAATACAACTTTATTTGGCAAAGCAATTGATAACATGTTGATGGGCAAAATATGTTACTGGCAATCTACTAAAATTATAAAAGTTCAGAATCTTTGATCCAGCAATACCACCTGCACTAATTTGGAGTACAAAAACAGAAGGAATAGTAGTGGAAGAATGAGAACAAGGGTATGAGAAAGAGGAATAAGAAGAAAAGAAAAGGGAGAAGGAAGATGAAGAGTAGGGGAAGAGGAAGAAGAGACGGAGGAGAGAAAGCCAAAGGAGAAAGAGGAGAAGGGGGAGGAGGAGGAAGAGGGGAAGAATCCCACAAAAATTAAAAAATAAACTCTGGAAGAATATACACAAACTGTTAGTTACTTCTGAAGGGTGGGGCTATAGGGGAATTTTACCTTATTGTTAAATATTTGTGAGGCATTTAATTTTTTAATAACAATATATTACTTTTGAAATAATAAAATATTTCAAAGTAAAATGAAAAGGCAAGCAAGCTTAGAAAGAGCACTTCTCCCAAGTTGGTTTCTTAGCCACTCTTTTCCCTGCCAAGTACATATCTAGAGAGACTCCATAGATACAACTTTTGATTTCCATCCCAGTTGTGACCATTCCATCCCCTCTGTTCATACACTGCAAAAATAGAGGAGAATGGAATGGTCTCCATCAAAGCTTTACTCATTAACACCCAGCACTGACACAATCTATCTCCCCGCGGTACTCAGATTGTTGATTTTAAGAGCCATTAGGCAAGACACATTGGAAAGCTAGCACTGAGTTACATAAACAATGATCTGAACGGAATGAAAATGTGCTTTGCCAGGTCAGCAATCTAAGAATTCTGTTGGGGAAGAAACAGAAAGTTGTTTATATCAAGATAGTTTGTGATGTATCCAATAAAACTAAAAATCAAAGAACTTACTTGGACAAGCTTGCTCTTATTAATATTTTGGAAATGTCTTATCAGCTAAGGGCCTCCTAGAAGTTGTTATCTTTGCTGGGCAGAGTGAAGAGGAGGGTTTTCACCTTTTGAACTAAAATTTTTTAATCTGCCCTAGCACTGGTTCAATGCCACAAAAAATTCAGTTTATTATTGACTTCTACATAATAAACAATATATTAAATGGATTTATACATATCCATTTGTATGCTTCTCTATGTTTAAATTTTCAGTGCAGGCAATGATAAAATGAAGAAAGGATCTTCGGAAAATATAGTTTAGTAACCAACTCTCCCAATCAATTAATAAATTATCTTAGTTTGTTTTGTTTTAAGTTTATTTATTTTGAGACAGAGAGAGAGAGCACAGTGGAGAAGGAGCAGGAAGAGAGGGAGAGAGAGAATCTCAAGTAGGCTCTGCACTTTCAGTGCAGAGTCAGATGTGGGGCTTGATCCCAGGAACCGTGAGATCATGACCTGAGCCAAGATTCAAGGGTTGGACGCTTAACTGACTGAGCTACCCAGGTGCCCCTAAATTATTTTAATTAAGACAGAGAGTCAAACTTCCCTGAGGATCTTTTTCTTCCCGCTAATATTATTAACTCTATTAGCATTAGATCTATTATCATGTCTGTTAGCATAGATGTGACTAACAGAAATTGAAGTCAATACCAACCCATCTTCTGTAACTTGGAAATCGTTTAGGGATGTGTCTATTGGATGGACACATGCATACCCTGGATGCCCCTGGGTGTCCTCCATGAAGAAAAGCAACAGCTTGCTTCCCATTACCTTTCTCATCTTCCAAATGTCATCTCTCATAGGTGCTAGGTAATTATACTTCAGAGTCACTTTGATTCAAACCTCATTTATGCTTTTAGAAGAAAGTATCTTTGTTTTTTGTAGTTTGCCTGTAGACTGAGCTACAAGTGAAGTATGTGATCATCTAAAAACACATACAAAATTTAAAATGAGGACTCCTCTATGAGCAAAACTACCACAGCTGAACTAGGAAAGAAAGAAATCCTGGTACCAGGTGTTCAAGGACTAAAATTAAGAGGCAGATCATGGCTGACTGTCAATGGAGAATGTACAAAAGAGAAATGAAGTTAATTCTTAAGATATCTTGATCTCATTCAGTTTAGGACAAAAAGGAATCTCATAAGATACTATCAGGACTCACTAATATTCAGTTCTTCCTCCTGGACACAGAAGGCGGCACCTCCTGGCACACCTACGCCTGAGCAGGGCCTAATAACTATCTATGGCCAATGTTATGGGCAAAATTGCTGTGCCCCTTCTAGGTTGGGATGTTTCTTCTAGGCTGAAACATTTAAGTACTGGCATAAGACTCTCCAGAGCTCTCCACCTGCTGTGTTGATCATACAAACATATCATAAAATGGCAGCATCAAGGGTGGTGGTGCAGACTTCATCCTGGGTCCCTGAACGACTACAAAGAGCAGAGATCTGCTGCTGTAACTCATTGGGTGTATTCTTGTTTTAAGCCACTGAGATGTCAGGGATTTGTTACAGCTGCACAATCCAACTTGTCTTGACTGATACATACACGTAATCAGTCATCATGGTAATAGATGAATGATCTTTTTATTTCATCATTATGGCTGGCAAAGATGAGTTGGGGGCTTAGTATTATCATTTTAAATCTAGAATAAAGTCCATGATATAGTTGATTACACACAGATGTGAACATAAAAATAAATAGGTGGCTAAAAAGAATTCTATAGGTAATTTACATAGACTAATAGTGGATTTTTTTTCAGTTTGCCTTTTATTTCCAAACTCATTGGTTTATTTTTTAATGAGTAATATTGAAAGGAGAGAGAAGATTGGAATAAAAATCATCCTTACCTAGGGAGCAGCATAGACATAGGTAAGATGAGTGCTTCTTCTCTGTTTTAGTAGTAAGAAGGAGATATTCTTAAATCAGGATGACATGTGCATAAGCCACAAGATGTATCATACAACATCAGGATACACGTTTAGCCTGAGACAGTTCTATTCTAATGAGACAAACAGTTAATGTACTGGATATTTTCTATTTGCTTAAGGCATCCTTCTCTCTCCTTTCCACCTTACTCTTACCTAACAGGCCTTCAAGCAATTCAGCTTCTTGTTGGGTTCAGCCAATGGATATGTTCAGGTAGAAAATAAAGAGGAAAAATATCAAGGCAAGGGTATTATTGCTCTAATTCTCTTCTTGGAGAGTCACCTGAACCTGGCTTTATCCCCCAAAAGAAAGTCATTGGTTGTCTCAAGACAGCTCATCCTTCTGGCTTTAAGTAACCTCTCCCTCTCCCATCCCTTCCAGCTAGCAGTAACAGCTTCACTATTCCTAGCGCTGGGTTTCTTCACCACCCTTGTGGGTTCCCTATATACCACCCACAAATTTATAATTAGTCCCCCATCAAATTTCCAGTGTATTTGTCATTTATTTCCTTTTGGCACCCTAAGTGATTCCGCTAGTTGCTTACTGTACCAAAAGATTAATGAGGATAAACAACTGTGCCTGAAATAAGCAGAAGCCACGCAGATGCAGTTAGCAATGAATTGCAGTGAGATTCCCTATATAATGGGAAATTACATAAATACTTACACTACATATATATGCATATACATTTATGTATATGCATGCATATAACCATATATATATGTAGACACGCATATATATATATATATATATAGACATGCATATTTACATATACTTGGTTGTTCACATAAAGTTGCCAAGCCAACTTTTCTGCATGTAGCAGAAACCTAGGGCAAAGAGTATACAGTGTGAATTCACTGTCCTGTGGGAAAGGAAGTAGGCCACACAGATCAAGCCACTCTGAACATAATGTTCTGCTGACAGGACCATTTTCCCAGCAGCTGGAAATATCACTGAGCTAATTCAGAAAAACTGCAGGGCTGAGAGCTGAAGCCATTTACAATGTACACATCAGGACTGGTCAGCAGTTAGAAGGGCCAGAATCTGGACCTGGCAAGATACAGTTGGACGTAGCTGCTCCTGCCAGATGTAGCCTTAAGAGATGGTGACAGGGCACTCCCAAGAGGGCTCTAGCAAACACTGAGAACTTTCCAGATCTGAATATTTGTATAATCTTTTATTTCTTATCACCTTGCAACCTTCAACTCTATTGATTAACCTGTGGATTAGTGTATATAGGAAGATAAAAATATAATTTTAGAAGAACAAATCCCCTATAAACAGAGAACTATCAATTTCTAGCACACATTTGGGACAATGGCCAATATCTACCATGACTATTCCACTGTTCTTAAAATATATATGTCACCCAAGACACAGAAAGAAGTGAACTATGGGGCTAAAAATTTCACACAAAGAGCAGCAATATAGATTTTTCTTATTTGTATCACATTATACTACAAATTAATATCCACACCTTCTAAGAAAACAAGGAATGAACTAAAAGTCCACAACTTGTCATAGTTTGATTTCTATGCATTTTTTTAAGTTTATTTATTTATTTTGAGAGAGGGAGAGAGACAGGATGAGGAGTGGAGGGGCAGAAAGAGAGAATCCCAAGCAGGCTCCACACTGTACGTGCAGAGCCCAGTGCAGGGCTCAAACTCACAAACAGTGAGATCATGACCCGAGCCAAAATCAAGAGTCAGATGCTTAATCAACTGAGCCACCCGGGCACCCCTCTATGCATTTTTTTAAAACTTGTCAATTGACTCAAGGCCCCTTGCAGAGGCTGAACACCCACTGTTCATGTCAATTTTGTGGCAAATGGACTATACTGTACACAGAATTCTCCAGAAGCTGAACTACAGATAGGCCATTTTGTGTATTTACTCTTTTTTTTTAATATGAAATTTATTGTCAAATTGGTTTCCGTACAACACCCAGTGCTCATCCCAATAGGTGCCCTCCTCAATACCCATCACCCACTCACCCCTCCCTCCCACCCCCCCATAAACCCTCAGTTTGTTCTCAGCTTTTAGGAGTCTCTTATGTTTTGGCTCCCTCCCTCTCTAACCATTTTTTCCCCTTCCCCTCCCCCATGGTCTTCTGTTAAGTTTCTCAGGGTTCACATAGGAGTTAAAACATATGGAATCTGTCCTTCTCTGTATGACTTATTTCACTTAGCATAACACTCTCCAGTTCCAGCCACGTTGCTACAGAAGGCCATATTTAATTCCTTCTCATTGCCACGTAGTATTCCATTGTATATATAAACCACAATTTCTTTATCCATTCATCAGTTGATGGACATTTAGGTTCTTTCCATAATTTAGCTATTGTTGAGAGTGCTGCTATAAACATTGGGGTACAAGTGCCCCTATGCATCAGTACTCCTGTATCCCTTGGGTAAATTCCTAACAGTGCTACTGCTGGGTCATAGGATAGGTCTATTTTTAATTTTCTGAGGAACCTCCACACTGTTTTCCAGAGTGGCTGCACCAGTTTGCATTCCCACCAACAGAGCAAGAGGGTTCCCATTTCTCCACATCTTCTCCAGCATCTATAGTTGTGCATTTACTCTTAATCTTTAAATTTTATTGTCTCTCATAAAAAGGTGTTTTTATAAATTAACTTTATAAAGCTCTTCTGAAATTATCTTTAATTTTTTACTTATTTTTTTAGTATAGTTCTGATATTAACTAGCAAGTTTCACCAAATAGCACACATGCATAGAAATCAAACATAACTAAATACGACTACTGTATGTTACCTCAGAGAGTCAGTGGTATAATTATACGTTTTTATATTTGTCTTGTTGTGTCTAGGTTCTGAGGGTGGGAAGATGAAATAAGAGGTGATAGAAGAGAATAATTATTGGAATATATAAAATTAATTGATATGTTATAGAATTCCATGACAGATCAGACTCAATAAAAGAAATGGTTGTTACTATATATTGGGTTGGGAAATAACGTGTTAAACATTTTTGTAGTTGAATCACAACATTTCATTTTAAAAAGAGAAGAATAACATGAAGTATTATTTATAAAAGAATCTAATTTGTTTTTTCACTGGGACTCTATCTTCATGTTTGTATATTAAAATACTTTCCTGAAGAATCTCCTTGAAGCTCTACATAAAATAACAATCAACTAGATGGGAAAACAAAACAACTTTTGCATCAGAACCAGTTGACAAAATAGCCCCACAAATCCACAGATAGAAGCAGGTAACAATAAATCAACAACATCCACAAGATCTACATGGCATCAGGGCCTGTGTGAGAAAACACACAGGGATGTCTGATGGGTCTGAAAATGAAAGAGCACAATAGTGCACAGGTATTCCTGGAAAGTAAGACCAGCTGATCTGACAACAGCAGCAGAAACTGGAAAGCAATTTGCCCAGTCCAATAGTGGATGATCACAAGGGGCCCAGTTTCTAAAGACTGAAAAGGACTGAAACAGTCTGGGCCACATGAGTTGTCAAAAACAAACAACCAGAATTCCCTTTCAAGAGAGAGCCCTACATTTGGCAGAAACTTCATAGAGTGAAATAAAAAATCAGCAAGAATTTGAACAATGGAGACAAATGAAAGAGAGGATCCAGATAAGTTAGAGAAGGGAAAAAGAACCAGGAAATCTCAAAAAAAGTAAGTGAATCTGTGTTTTAACACTTAAAAAAAAAACAAAAAACAAAAAACACAGAACTGGGAGCACCAAGAAATTAAGAAACCTACCTTGAGCCACATCTTTGGAAAGTTTAGGAAAATCAGTTTCACACAAATATGAGCAAAAGGAAAATATCTAAGTCAATCCCAAAACAAAATATAGAAGAAAAAGGGAGCGAAAAACAGAATAGTATCCTCTAGACAATGAAAACATGCCAGGAAGATATGGACCACAAAACAGGTCCAAACACAACCTCCTAAATGAAACTGAACTAGAAGTTAATAAAATTATATAAGATTTAAAAGAACAACATAATTCAGAATTCTAAAACTCAAAAAGAGGGTAAAAGATCTAAGGAAAAGATGAAAAATTTAAAAAGTCATTTTAGAAAAGAAGACTAAGCCAGAGGAGACGTAAGAGCAAATAAACACAATACAAAATACCTTAAGGATAATAAGTTACAGGAGAAAAGAAATAAAGGAAGTTATAAAGTAACAAATACTGAAGATAAGCAAAAAAGAGCCAACATATAGATAATCAGATTGCTTGAATATTAAAACCAAACAAGTAAACACAACAAATACAAAAGCATATATTTCATAAAAACTTTCCTGAACTAGAAGTAAAAAGATTAAAACTATACAATTTACATGAGAATAATGACCCAGAATGACCAACTGCAAGACACATTCTTATAAAACTACTAGACTTTAGAGGGGAAAAAATGACTTGAGTATCTAAGCAAAAAGAATATAACTTTTTAAGGGAAAAAGTTAAATTACAATCAAATTCTCAACAGCAACCTTTGCACCAGAAGGAAAAAAAAAAAGTATGCATGTTATTCAAGGAAAGAAAGTGCAAGCCTAGGTATTTTATCTAGTAAAACTGACTTTCAAGTATAAAATTCACACACAAGATGTTATCAACATGCAAGAATTCAGAGAACATTATTTCCATGACCCTATCCTACAGAACAATTGTATATAATCTAAAAATCTAGAAAGACATCTATATAAAGATTGTGGGTGGGCATTAAATATATACTTGCTTGTAGGATTATGACTAAATAAGAATTAAGGAGGAGAAATTAAAGTATGCCATGGCTATGTGATCTGACAACGTAGATATAACAAAACCACTTTTTTTAATGGGGGAAGATTGGGGAGAACATTTGCTGAAACAGAAATCATATTGGAGGTAGTGGTAGTATTAGTGTCATCATTCTGAAATTAATGTGTATAGAAGATGTTCTAATTTTATCATCATCTGTGCCTATGAGAATCAGTTCTTAAGAACTCAGTGTGGAAGGCAGGAGATTCAGATGTATTCTATAAGATGTCAAGTAAAAGTCGTTAAGTCTTGAATTTGAATTGAAAATATCAGAATGAATTCTGTCCCCTGAAAAGTCCTGGAAACAATGACCAACTGATAGCAATGAGTGACCCTGGTCCCAGATTGTGATCCTGAAATAACACCTCCTACTAAAAGAAATTAGAGGTACATGGAGAAACAGTGATTCTAGCTCCAGGCAGGGAATGTACTAGATAGTTGGCCCTGGAATAGCTTGCCATACTGGAGTAGGTTGAATAATGGCTCCCCAAAATATCTAGTATTTTTTACTAGTTTTTAATTTACTTTTTATATTTTTTTAAAGATTTTTTTTTATTTTAGAGAGAGAGAGAGAGAACAAGCTGGGGAGAGGGGCAGAGGGAGAGAAAGAGAAAATCTTAAGCAGGCTCCATGCTCAGTGTAGAGCCCAATGTAGGGCTCGATCCCATGACCCTGGGATCATGACCTGAGCCAAAATCAAGAGTCAGACACAACCAACTGAGCTAAGCAGTTTTTAAGTTTTTAATTTTAATTCCAATACAGTTAACATAAAGTACTATATTAACTTCAGGTGTACAATATAGTATTACTTAGTACGTATCATGATAAGTATACTTCACAGAACTAGAGAAAATAATCCTAAAATTTGTATGGAACCACAAAAGACCCTGAATAGCCAAAACAATCTTGAAAAAGGAAAACAAAGCTGGAGGTATCCCAATTCCGGATTTCAAGTTATACTACAAAACTGTAATCAAAACAGTATGGTACTAGCATAAAAATAGACACATTGATCAATGGAATAGGATAGAAACCCCTGAAACAAACTCATGACAAAAGAACATGCAATGGGAAAAAGACAGTCTCTTCAACGAATGGTGTTGGGAAACTGGACAGCGACATGTAGAAGGCATGTTTCTTACACCAAACACAAAAATAAACTCAAAACAGATCAAAGACCTAAATGTGAGACCTGAAACCATAAAAGTCCTAGAAGTCGGGATGCCTGGGTGGCTCAGTCGGTAAGTGTCTGACTTCCGCTCAGGTCATGATCTCACAGTTCATGTGTTTGAGACCCACGTCAGGCTCTGTGCTGACAGCTCAGAGCCTAGAGCCTGCTTCAGATTCTGTGTCTCCTTCTCTCTCTGCTCCTTTCCCAGTTGCCCCCTGTCTCTCTCTCAGGAGTAAATAAAATTAAAAAAAAAATTTTTTAATCCTAGAAGTAATTTCTCTGATGCTGTCTGAAGCAACATTTTTCTAGATATGTCTCCTGAAGCAAGGGAAATAAAAACAAAAATAAACTATTGGGACGACATCAAAATAAAAAGCTTTTCTATAGCAAAGGAAACAATCAACAAAAAGACAACCTATTGAATGGGAGAAGATATTTGCAAATGACATATCTAATAAAGGGTTAGTATCCAAAATATATGAAAAACATATACAACTCAACACCCAAAAAATAAATAATCCAAGGGAAAAATGGGCAGAAGGCATGAGCAGACATTTCTCCAAAGAAGACTTCCAGATGGCCAACAGACCCATGACAAGATTCTCGACATCACTCATCATCAGAGATATGCAAATCAAAACCACAATGAGATATCATGTCATACCTGTCAGAATGGCTAAAATCAAAAACACAAGAAACAAGTGTTGGCAAGGATAAAGAGAAAAAGGAACCCACTTGCATTGTTGGTGGGAATGCAAATTGGTGCAGTCACTGTGGAAAACAGTATGGAAGTTCCGCAAAAAGTTAAAAACAAAATACCTAGTCTTAATCCCTGGGACCCGTGAATGTTACCTCATGTAGCAAAAGGGACTTCACAGGTGGGATTAAGTTAAAATGTTTGAGATGGGGAGATTATCCTGGTTTATCTATGAGGGCCTTTTAAGAGGGAAATTGGATGCAGAAGAGAAAAGGCAAGGTGCAAACTGAAGCAAGATGAAATGCTGCTGGTTTTGAAGATGGCAGAAGGGGACATAAGCCATGGAATACAAGAATTCCTCTAGAAGCTGGAAAAGGCCAGAAAACATGGTTTTCCAAAAGAGCTACTGGAAGGAGAATTGCCCTGCTGACACCTTGATTTTGGTCCAGGAAAAAAATTTCAGACCTCTGACCTATGGGGTTATAAAAAAACAATCGTGTGTTGTTTTAAACCATCAAGTTTGTAGTAATTGTTATAGCAGCCTTGGAAAATTAATGCCCATACCAAATAACAAGGATGTGATCTAAGACTAGGGTCATATCAAAGGATACCAAAGACAGTTTGTAGAGGCTCTCACCAGCCACAATTAGGAAAATTTGAACTTCATAAGGAGAATAATTACAATAGATTGAAACCCATCAAAAATATTTAAATTCATTAGCTCATAATAATATTAAAAATTAATTGGATACCTTTGGAAGATGCTAGAGGGTAAAATCTTTATCTGGAAAAATGTTAAATAAATGGAAAGAATCAAATATTAAGGACCTCTTCACTGTACAACGTACATCACTAGATAACCAAATAGTAAATGAAGAGAAGCAGTATTTATAACAGTATTTCAACAGTATTTATTATGGAAAGTAAATAATAACATTGAATATTATCATTTGGCAACCTCCAATTTATTAATGGATCTAGGCATAAGGACCAGTGGCTATTACCATCAGAAAAAAGAGACAGCCAAATATTACAAGCCTCCTAGTGACAGAATTCAGCCCCTATCAAGCGGATTAAACCAGATTTCTGACCAGTTCCAGATTTCTAAGCTCTGGATCCAACTGTCAATTTGCAGGAAACACATAGATAGAAAAATGTGTTTAAATGCACCATGAGTGTGCAATCAGCAGCATCCAGACTGTGGGAAACTCTACAAGTCAAACAATTCTGGTCTTTCCACAAATGAAGTTGTAAGAAAACAGAAAAAACTGAAGATGGAATTTGTGGATTAAAAAATTTGAATGGCACATCCAATTTCTTAAAAAGTGGGCATGACTAAATTATAATGTCTGGAAAAATGTACAGTAGTGATATACTTTAAAAATTTTTTTAACATTTATTTATTTTTTGAAAGAGAAAAAGACATAGCATGAACAGAAGAGGGGCAGAGGAAAGAGAGAGTCACAGATTCCAAAGCAGGCTCCAGGCTCCAAGCTGTCAGCACAGAGCCCAATGCAGGGCTTGAACTCACGAACCGCAGGAGCATGACCTGAGCCGAAGTTGGACATTCAACCAACTGAGCTACCCAGGCACCCCAGTGATACACTGTTCTTTAAAATTCAACAAGGTGTTAATGTCAGTATAATGTCTTTTTTGTTGTTGTTGTAAAGAGGTGATCGTGACAGGGTCCAAGCATATGGGAGACACATGTTTCATTTCTTGACCTGGCATGATGGTTACAAAGGTGTCTATGCAATTCATGAATTGTATTTATTTTATGTGGTTTTCTCAGTTTTACTAGAAAATGATTTGAAAAGAAAAAAATACAAAAAGCCAGAATGAGCTACAAAGAAGCATCAGTTTTGTTATTTATAAGATTGCGTTAGAAAAATGGTTGATTCTGTTGGGTCCAGGGGAAAAAATATACAAGATGAGCTCAGAATATCTTGTCATACTAAATAGCAAGACCATTTTGGCCACTCTTCCCTACCACCTCATCACTTTTGAGTAGCAAGTAATATGTTTGAAATTCAAAATAAACAACAAAGTGGAAGGAAATATTTCCAACATATATAATATGCAAAGAATTGATAGCAATAGAATATTAAGAATTTCTAAAATTCATTAAGAAAAACACAGCCAGACCAATAGAAAAAAAAGAAATGATAAATGAAAGAATTCAGTGAATTATCTATATAATTATATAGATAGCCAATAAATACATGGAAAGATGTTTAACTTTGCCAAGTATCAGAAGACTCCAAACTAAACACAAATTAGAACAAAAATTTAAAAGATTTTAAAATTTAATCCCCAAATTTAAAAGATTGATAATATTGAGTGTTGGCAGGACTGTGAGCAAATGGGTACTGTTAGATCCAGTAGTGGAGATGCAAATTACTGTAGCCTTTTTGGAGGGTCATAAGACAGTATCTTCTAAAATTTTAAAGGTACCTACCATTTGACCACTTCAAATGAAGTATCTCTTCAAGGTGTCCATTCTTCAGCAATAGGCACAAGATGCATGTATAAAGATCACCGAAACACTGTTTGAAAAAGTGAACAATAGCAAATAACCTAAATATTCCTTAATAGGAAAATGATGAGCTATACAAGTACTTTGTGAGTATAATACAATAGATAACAAGAATGAGGCAGATCTATTTACCTATGTGGATTCCCAAAATATTTTTTATGTGAGGAAAAAAGCAAAAATCAGAAAACATTTACAATATAAAACCCCCAAAAGAATCCTACATATTTTCACATACACATATATGTACACAGAGATAACATCTGGAAGGCGACACAGCAAACCCTCAACTTCGGACAGGAAATAGGAGATGGTAGTGAAGAAGGCTTTTTGCAAAAGGAGGAGGAGGGGAGTGGAGAGGAAGTGAAAGGGGGACGTGAAGGGGAGGCAGAGGGGGAGGAGGGGGAAAGGAGGAAGGGGAGGGGGAACAGATGTAGAGAGGACAAGATGGAGCCTGGCCTAGTTCCAGCTCAGATGCCCTTCATGTCCTCTGTGGCCCTGTACTCTACGTGAACATCCACAGCCACCAGCATCCTCACTGGCGGGACAGGTCTCTGCACCCCCCCTCCCCTGACAGTATATCATGTATTTATCGTCACTAGGGTTACAGCTCCGTGAAAGCCTGAATCAGTTGTGTGTTGGTGTATACCCGCTGTCTCAGCTCACATCTTGATTTCATTCTTGTGAGAGACAGAGCAGCAGTCCTGCTAAGCCACGCCTGGGCTGCTGACCCACAGAAACCCAGAGGAAATAGATGTGTGTTGATTTAAGCCATTAAGCTTGTGGTAATATTGTTTTGCAGCATAGAAAACAAATGTGCTACTTCATCCATTAAATGCTATTCGAAAGTCAAAAGAAAAAAACGGTCTTCTTTTGCTTTTTGTTCTATACTTTTTATGTTGACTGGATTATGTATTTCTTGTATACTTAAAAGACAAACAAGAATTGCCACTTAAATGTTGCCCAGTAAACTTCAGTTTCAGGGTTCCTGGCTGGTTCAATCGGTGGAGCATGCAACAACCCTGCATCTCGGGACCGTGAGTTTGAGCCCCACATGTTGTGTAGAGTTTACTTGAAAAAAATTTTTTTAATAAACTTCAGTTTCTTTTCCTATACTTATTTGGATTTATTATTGTATTGCACTTATCATGGAGGTTTTTTCCTTTTGGCTTACACCTGGATGGGATTACATCGGGACCAAAACAAGAGACTGGTTTTTTTCTGAAATATCTGCCATATGGCAATGCCGCACCCTTAGGGCCCACGTTATTTACTGATCACAAACCAATAACCAGCCTATTCCCGGTTCCTGGCACTCATTTCTTCCAGTGGAGAAATAATGAATAAGAAATATTTGTGCACATATATCATGAACACAACACATATTTCATAAGATGAAAACAGCTATTAAGATCATCTGGTTTGATACTTTTATTTTATACAAGAGAAAACTAAAGCCCAGAGAGGCAAAATGACCTTCCCAAAATTATATATCCCAACATATTGTCATTATTTGCTTAAATGTTTAACTCCTTCCATGCAGGGAGTGTGACTTATTTGTCTTAAAATTTCAGCATGTAGCACAATGCCAAATACATGGTAATAACTCAATAAAGGTTTGAAGATACATCAACAAAAGTCTAATGAGGATAAGAGTTAACTCCATTTGTTCACCTAACAAATATTCATTGAACTCCTTCTATGAGTCAATCACTATTCTAGGCTTTGGCAAAACCCTATCAAACAAAAACTTCCAGTTTATTGGGGCTAGGGATGGGCAGATAAATCAGAAAGTAGTAAGTGTTACAGCAGGAATTTTGAAAGGGTGATGATGTCATGCACAGTGGATGAATGGCTACAGTAGGTTGCATGGTAAGGCAAGGCAAGGTAAGATTGTACAGTTCAGTGGGGGGTTTTGTTTAACCATTTATGATGCCTGGGAGAAAAATTATACCAGTCTACCTGTATAAGATCTATAGGGTTTTTCTGAAAATATGGGCCTTTTAAAAGAATTGCATTGTATCCCTACTGACTTATGTGTCCCTTCTACTCCAGAAATTTTTAAGTTTCTTATTTATCTTGTTAGGCATGGCTCCTCAAAAAAATGTTTAATTTAGTGATTTCTCTAGCCTCTGTGAAATAATTAATGATATTTAAACAAACTCTTAATTAATAACTAGCATTTATAAAGAATTTAAGATGTGTGCTTTTGTAACTCGAATAATCACTTTCTTATTTATGTCTTAATGTGTAAATTGTAATGTGTAGATAGGGTTTTTATTCCCTCTCAAAATAAATGGAACAAAACTGAGGTTGTTCTTTTTCATTTAAAAAAATTTTTTAGGGGCGCCTGGGTGGTTCAGTCGGTTAAGCGTCCAACTTCAGCTCAGGTCACGATCTCGCGGTTCGTGAGTTCGAGCCCCGCGTTGGGCTCTTGGCTGACGGCTCAGAGCCTGTTGCCTGCTTCCGATTCTGTGTCTCCCTCTCTTTCTGCCCCTCCACCATTCATGCTCTGTCTCTCTCTGTCCCAAAAATAAATAAACGTTAAAAAAATTTTTTTGGGGGGGCGCCTGGGTGGCACAGTCGGTTAAGCGTCCGACTTTAGCTCAGGTCGCGATCTCGCGGTCCGTGAGTTCGAGCCCCGCGTCGGGCTCTGTGCTGACAGCTCAGAGCCTGGAGCCTGCTTAGGATTCTGTGTCTCCCTCTCTCTCTGCCCCTCCCCCGTTCATGCTCTGTCTCTCTCTGTCCCAAAAATAAACGTTGAAAAAAAAATTAAAAAAAATTTTTTTTATTTTTTTTAAACTTTTTTAATGTTTATTTATATTTGAAAGAGAGAGACAGTCGGACATTCAACTGACTGCGCCACCCAGGCGTCCCTCATTTTTTAAATTTTTAATTAAAATATAGTTGACAAATAATATTATATTAGTATTAGGTATACAACATAATGATTTGACAATTATATACATTATGAAATGTTCACCGCAATAAGTATAGCTACCATGTGTCATCATACACAGTTATATTATTATTAACTGTATTCCCTATGCTGTACTTTTCATCCCTATGACTTATTTCATAACTGGAACTTTGTACCTCTTAATCTCCTTCATCTATTTTGCCTATCCCCACCTTCCTGCCTTCTGGCAACCACTAGTGTGTTCTTTATGTTTACAGTCTGCTGTTGCTGTTGTTTGTTTGTTCTTAATGTAACCATATTTTAAGTGCATCTGTCCCTGTTGCTTACAAGTCTCAGCTTAGGCCCAAAGCTAAAGACAGTGGGTATTAAGAGTTCATATACCAAAGCTGAGCTGCGAGACCATTTACACTGAATTCACCATCACACTGGCTCTATACCCATCAAACACCCACCCACGACCACCCTCACGTATCTATGACAGAAGATGAGGACAAGGAGACAGGGCACCAGTGCTAAGTCAAGAGGCCTCACAGGCTCCAGCATAAGCCTGCAGCAGAGCATGGGGGAGGGAGATCTTGGGAGAAACTGATCATCTCCCCCAGGAATAGGAGGTCACAGAGCTTGGCTTGCGACTGTCTCCTGAAGACATCAGCTGGCCCTGATGGAGGGTGAGGGGAGCCCTGATGGAGAAGGCACACACCCACCAATGGCAGGAAAGAGCATGATCCACAGGGAACTGGCTCCCCGAGAAGGAGGGTGCAGTGCACCACCAGAGGCTAGACC